>NW_025793956.1:0-174636 GCF_021613505.1 Equus quagga | reverse complement strand
TTGGATATTAAATTTTTATCAGATATACAGTTTGTAAATATTTCTTCTCATTCCACAGGTTACCTTTTAATTTTGATTGTTCCTTTGCTGTGCTGAAGATTTCTAGTTTGAAGTAATCCCACTTGTCTATTTTTGCTTTCGTTCCTGTGCTTTTCATGTTATGTCAAGAAATCGCTTCCAAATCCAGGGACAAAGTTTTCCCATATGTTTTATTGTAGGAGTTTTATGATTTCAAGTCTTAAGTTTTAAATCAATTTTGAATTCATCTTGATACTGAATCTGAAGTGAGTTTGCTCACCCATTGCACAGCAAGCCAATCTGTGACACCAAGTGTGGTGGAAGAAAGTAGGGATTTTATTGTTGCACAGCACTGAGCAAGGAAAGAAGGCAGCTAATGCTGAAATCCCAAACTCCCTGAAAAGCTAAAAGAAAGGGTTTTTATTTGGGGTTTTAGGTAGGGGAGGGGGAGCATATGGCCTTGCTGGTCAGAGCTTTCCCACCAGCCTCTCTCTCTTTGCAGCGAGGAGACAGCAAATCCAGATGCTTGTGTGTGACGGTGTCTGTCTCCATGGAGGATAGTTCTGGAGCCAGGAAGCTGGTGAGTAAGCAGGAAAAGAGTGTTTTGATTTTAATCCCACATGTGCTGAGTTTAATCTAGGGAAACTGATATCAGGGTCAGTATCAATCTTTTTTTTGGGCGGGGGGTGAAACTAGCCTCTGAGCTAACATCAACTGCCAATCCTCCTTTTCTTGCTGTGCCCATCTTCCTCTATTTTATATGGGGGACACCTGCTACAGTGTGGCTTGATAAGCTGTGTCAGGTCCCCTCTGGGACAAGAACTGAACACCCTCGGCCTCTGAAGCAGAGCATGGGAACTTAACTGCTACACCACCGTGTGGCCCCTTGACTTTACCTTTGTTTGTGATGTAAGATGAGTCCAATTTTATTCTTTTGCATGGATATCCGGTTTTCTCAATACCAGTTGTTGAAGGGAGTATCTTTCCTCAGTTGTATATTCTTGATACGCTTGTCAAAATTTAATGAACTAAAAAAGCATGAGTTTGTTTCTGGGCTCTCTAGTCTGTTCAGTTGTTCTATGTGTCTGTTTTTAATGCCAGGACCATAGGATTTGATGCGAGGGCTTGTAATATATTTTGAACTCATGAAATGTGATACCTCCAGGTTTGTTCTTCTTTCTCAAAATGACTTTGGCTAACTGGAGTCTTTTGTGATTCCACATAAATTTTAGGATTGTTCTTTCCATTTCTGTAAAAAACTACCAGTGGGATTTTGAGAGGTATTGCATTGAATCTGTAGATTGCTTGGGGTACCAAGGATATTTTAACAATATTAATTAATCCAATCCATGAACACAGCATATCTTTTCATTTCTTTGTGCCTTCTTTAACTTCCTTCATCAATATATTTTAATATTCAGTATGCAAGTCTTTTACCTCTGTGGTTAAATCTATTTCTGAGTTTTTATTCTTTTTGATGCTTTTGTAAATTGTTTGCTTAATATCCTTTTCAGATGGCTTGTTGCTAATATATAAAATGCAACTAAAACAACTGATTTTTTCCCTTTTTTTAAAAACTGAAGATTAGCCCTGAACTAACATCCACTGCCAATCCTCCTCTTTTTGCTGAGGAAGACTGGCCCTGAGCTAACATCCATGCCCATCTTCCTCTACTTTATATGTGGGATGCCTGCCACAGCATGGACTGATACATGTTCATAGGTCTGCACCTGGGATCTACATCGCAAACTCCAGGGCACCGAAGTGGAGTGTGAGAACTTAACTGCTACACCACTGGGCCGGCTCCCTCATTTTCTTTTCTTATTCTGGTAAAATTCACATAACATAATATTTACCACTTTCACCCTTTTTAAGTATGCAGTTTCAGGAGTATTCAGTACTTTCATATTGTGCAACTGCATGTCAAAAGCAGAAAGAAAACTAGAAATCAGAACCAGAAGGAAAACAGAAAAACTCACAAATTGTGGAAATTAAACATCTTCTAAATAATCAATGAGTCAAAGAAAAATTCACATGGGAAATTAGCAAATAGTTAGAGATGAAGGAAAACAAAACACAATATATCAAAACTTATGGGACACAGTGAAAGCAGTGCCAATGGAGAAATCTAGAACTGTAGTAAACAAATTTATAGTAAACAAAGAAGAAAGATGGAGGATCAGGAACCTAACATTACAATTTAAGGAACTAGAAAATGACCCTAAGAAAGCAGAAAGAAGGTAATAGTAAAGATTATAACCAAGATAAGCAAGAGAAAGTGATACGTCTTTAGCTAGATGGACTAAGGAAAAAAGAGAAATATTTCTGTGTATCTTCTAATTTTCCTTGTGACTTCTTTGATTCATTGGTTGTTCAGAAGTATGCTTAATTTTCACAATTTTCTGAATTTTCCTGTTTTCTTCTGTTTTTGACTTCTAGCCTTGTTTCTAGTTTTTTACTGCCTGGGCAACTAGCACTAAAATCATAAGTGAATGTGGGGACATTGCTACTGATTCTACAGAAATAAAGAGGATATAAGGGTACTATGAGCAATTGAACACCACACACTCAATAGCCTAGAGGAAATAGACACATGTCTAGAAACACAAAACCTACCACAAGAACACAAAAATTAGTAAATCTGAATAGACATAACTTGTGAGGACATTGAATTGTTAATAAAAAAGTCTCCTGACAAAGCAAAGCCCTGAACCATCAGGGCTTCATTAGTGCATTCTATAAACATTTAAAGAAGAGCTATAAACCATATTTCTCAAAGATTTCCAAAAACTGGAGAGGAAGGAATACTTCCAACTCATTCTTTTAGACCAGAATTACTCTGAATTCCAAACAAAACAAACATTACAAGAAAACTATGAACTATGAGCATGGATGCAAAAATTCTCGGGAGATTACTATCAACTTAAATTCAGCAACATATTTAAAGGGTTATACACCATGACCAAATGGGACTTATTTCTGGAGACAAGGATGGTTTAACACACAAAAATTGGTCAGTGTAGTGCATCATATTAACAGAATGAAAGAGAAAAATCACATAATCATCTTACGTGATGCAGGAAAAGCATATGAGAAAATGCAGAGACACTTTCATGATAATAAACACTCTAAACATTATGAATAGAAGGAAATTACTTCAACATAAGAAATGCTAAATGTGAAAAACACAGACTGAAGATGATACTCAATGGTGAAATACTGTAAGTTTTCTCTTTAAGATCAGGAAACAAGGCAAAGATCTCCACTTTCACTTCTATTCAACATAGTGTTGGAAGTGCTAGTCAGTGCAATAGGGCAATAAAAAGAAATAAATGCCATGCAAATTGGAGAGGAAGAAGTAAAATTATCTCTGTTTGGAGAAGTTCAGCTCTTCTCTTTCCTTACTGCTTTTCTGCCTGGATGTCCTATCCATTATTGAAAGTGGGGCATGTCTTCTTCTATCATTGTATTGTGGTCTAATTTTCACTTCAGATCTTTCAATATTTGTTTTACATATTTAGGTGCTCTGATGAGAGGTGCATATATTTTCCTGATGAATTCACAGGTTTACCATTATATAATGGCCCTACTTGTCTCTTGTGACAGATTTTCACTTAAAGCCCATTTTGTCTGGTATAAGAATAGTAACCCCTGCTCTCTTTCAGTTGCTGTTTGCATGGGATATCTTTTTCTAGTCTTTCAGTTTCAGCCTATGTGTCTCCTGAAATCTGAAGTAATTCTGTTATAGACACCATGCAGTTGATTGTTTTTTCATGTATATAAATTCATTTGGGTACTCAAATATTTTGATGAGAAATTAGGCCGTTTACACTTACAGTAATTATCTGTAGGTTAATTGTTTTCCTGACTGTTTTGTAGTTCAGTTGTTCTCCTTGCTATCTTTCTTTGCAGTTCGCTGATTGATTTGTTTTGTTTGTTTGAAGTTTGTTTTTGCAGTAATATGCTTTGATTTTTTTCTCATATTTAATATATCTGGTATATGTTTTTCATTGTGGTTACCATGAGGCTTGCATTGAACTCTTGAAGTTATAACCGTCTACTTTAAGCTGATCACTTTAACTGCATACACACTATACAGGCTCACCCTCACTTTATGTTATTGATATCTGACTTTACTTCTTTTAATATTGTATATATACTAACAAATTTCTGTGGTTATGGATTTTCTTAGTACTTTTATCTTTTGGCTTTTACACTAGTGTTTAAAATGTTTGATGTACCACCATTACTAAATTACAATATTCTGCTTTTTTCTACATATTTATCTTTTCCAGTGAGATTTATACTTTCCTATGCTGTCATGTAGCTATTTAGCATTTTTTTTAAATTTCAACATATATAACTTTCAGTAGCACATCTTGTAAGGCAGGGTCTGTGATGACAAACTCCCTCAGTATTTTGGGGTTTTGGGGGGGCAGTCTTTATCTCTCCTTCATATTTACAGGGAGAGTTTTGCTGGATATAGTATTTCTGATTGGCATTTTCTTTGCTTTCTCTAGTTTTAAATATATCATTGCACTCTATCCTGGCCTGCAAAGTTTTTATTGAGAAATCATCTGATAGGTTCATGAGGGTTTTCTTCTGTGTGATGAGTTGGTGTTCTCTTGCTGCTTTACAAATTCTCTGTCTTCAAGGTTTTTCATTGAATTCATAATAGTTTACATCAATGTGACATTTCAGTTGTACATCATTTCTTGACTGTCACCACATAAGTGCTCCGCTTCACCCCCTGTGCCCCCAAAGCCCCCTGCCCCTGGTAACCACTGAACTGTTTTCTTTGTCCATGTATTTGTTTATATTCCACATATGAGGGAAATCATCTGGTGTTTGTCTTTCTCAGACTGCCTTATTTCGCCTAGTATAATTCTGCCAGGTCCTTCCATGTTATTGCAAATGGGATGAATTTGTCCTTTCTTCTAGCTGAGCGTTATTCCATTGTATATATATACCACATCTTTATCTAATCATCAGTCGCTTGGCACTTGTATTGTTTCCATGTCTTAGCAATTGTGAATAGTGCTGCAGTGAACCAAGGGGTACGTATATTACTTTGGATTGTTGATTTCAAGTTGTTTGGGTAGATACCCAGTAGTGCCATAGCTGGGTCCTATGGTGGTTCCATTTTTAATTTTTTGAGGAATAGCCATCCTGTTTTCCACAGTGGTTGCACCAGTTTGCATTCCCACCAGCAGTGTGTGAGGGTTCCCTTTTCTCCACACCCTCTCCAACATTTGTTATTTTTAGTCTTAGTGATTAGAGCCATTTTAACAGGCATAAGGTGGTATCTTAGTGTAGTTTTGATTTGAATTTCCCTGATGATTAGTGATGTTGAACATCTTTTCATGTGTTTGTTGGCTACCTGTATATCTTCTTTGGAAAAATGTCTGTTCATATCCCTGCCCCTTTTTTCTCTTTTTGAGGAAGATTAGCCCTGAAGTAACATCTGCTGCCAATCCTCCTCTTTTTGCTGAGGAAGACTGGCCCTGAGCTAACATCTGTGCCCGTTTTCCTCCACTTTATTTGTGGTATGCTTAGCTTGCCAAGCGGTGCCATGTCTGCAGCTGGGATCTGAACCAGCGAACCCTGGGCTACCGAAGCAGATTGTGAACTTAACCACTACACCACTGAGCCAGCCCACATCTGCCCATTTTTGATTGGGCTGTTTGTTTTCTTATTATTCAGTTGTGTGAGTTCCTTATGTATTATGGAGATTAACTCGTTGTCAGATATATGATTTGTGAATAGTTTCTCCCATTTGGTGGGTTGCCTCTTTGTTTTGATTCTGATTTCTTTTGCCTTGTAGAAGCTCTTTAATCTGATGAAGTCCCACTTATTTTTTCTTTTGTTTCCCTTGTCAGAGAAGACAGGATTTGAAAAGATCCTTTTAAAGTTCGATGTCAAAGAGTGGACTACCTATTTTATTTTCCAGGAGTTTTATGGTTTCAGAACTTGTCTTCAAGTCTTGGATCGATTTTGAGTTTATTTTTGTGTATGATGTGAGATAATGGTCTACTTTCATTCTTTTGTATGTGGCTGTCCAGTTTTCCCAACATCATTCATTGAAAGGACATTCCTTTCTCCATTGTATGTCCTTGGCACCTTTGTCAAAGATTAGCTGTCCATAGACTTGTGGTTTTATTTCTGTGCTTTCAGTTCTGTTCCGCTGATCTGTGTGCCTGTTTTTGTACCAGTACCATGCTGTTTTGATCACTATGGCTTTATAGTACATTTTGAAGTCAGAGATTGTGATGTCACCAGCTTTATTCTTTTTTCTCAGGATTGCTTTAGGAGTTCAGGGTCTTTTGTTGCCCCGTATGAATTTTAGGATTCTTTGCTCTATTTCCAAGAAGAATGACATTGGGATTCTGATTGGGATTGCATTGAATCTGCAGATTTCTTTGGGTACTATGGACATTTTAACTATGTATATTCTTCCAATCCGTGAGCAAGGAATCTCTTTGCATCTCTTTATGTCATTATCAATTTCTGTCAGTATTGTTTTATAGTTTTCATTGTAGAAGTCCTTCACCTCCTTGGTTAAGTTTATTCCTAGGTACTTTATTCTTTTAGTTGAGATTGCAAATGCAATTGTATTCTTGAATTCTCTTTCTGTAAGTTCATTATTGGAGTATAGAAAAGCAGCTGATTTTCATTAAGTTGATTCTGTACCTTGCAACTTTACTGTAGTTGTTAATTATTTCTATTAGTTTTCCAATGGATTTTGGGGAGTTTTCTATATGTAAGATCATGTAATCTGCAAACAGTGAGAGTTTCACTTCTTCAACCCCTATTTGGATTCCTTTTCTTCCTTTCTCTTGCCTAATTGCCCTGGCCAAAACCTCCAGTTTATGTTGAATAAGAGTGGTGATAGTGGGCATCCTTGTCTTGTTCCTGTTCTCAGGGGGATGGCATTCAGCTTTTGCCCATTGAGTATCATGTTGACTGTGGGTTTATCTCATACGGTCTTTATGATCTTGAGGTGATTTCCTTCTATTCACATTTCATTCTTTTTCCTCTTCTTGCTCTTCAGACTGGATGATATCAATTAACCTGTCTTCAAAGTCACATATTCTTTCCTTGCCTGCTCAAATCTACTATTAACACCTCCAATGCATCATGCATCTTAGTTATCATCCTTACCAGCTTCAGAATTTATATTGGTTTCTTTGTATAATTTCCATTTCTTTATTGATACTCACTGTTTCTTGACACGTTGTTCCTCTGATTTCCTGTAATTTCTTACTTCCTTATTTCATTTTGTGTTCATTAGCTCTTTGACCATATTTAACTGTTGATTTAAATTATTTATGAGAAAGTCCATGCCTTTGCTTCCTTGGACACAGTTTCTATTAATTTGTTTTCTGTGAATGGGCCATAATGACTTGTTTCTTTGCATGCTTCATGATTTTTATTGAAACCTAGACAATTGTAATAATGTGGCAACTATGAAAATCAAATTCTTCTGTCACCCTACAGTTTGTTGTTGCTGATTGTGCTTGGTTGTTGTATTGTCTGTTAGCTTAATGACTTTTCTAAACTCTTTTCATAATATTTATCATGTTTTTATACATGGCCCCTTGGGCCTGTTTTTCCTTAGCCTAATGGTCTCTTGTGTTTTCACCAAATGTCTTTAATGCATGAAGGTAGAAAAAAAATTAATTAATTTAAGAAATGAAGGAGGAAAGAAGAAAGAAGGAAAAAGTAGAGAAAAAAAAAATCTCTCCCAGCTTTGGAGATTCATTTTGTTTAGAGTTACTCCTTCAGTGGTTGGCCTGGCAGTTTAACAACTCTGCTTAAGCCTTCACTTGCTGCTTGCAGAGAGCCTAAAGGTCAGTCAGAGGTGAAAGTTTAGGTATTTTTCTGGTCTTTTCTGAGTTTGCTTCCAGTGCTGTATATACACAGTGCTTTCTCAATTCCCAGGCATATGTGGGAAGTTTTATAAGACTTTATTCTTTTATTTATCATCTTTCAAACCTCTCCTTGAAAAAATATGCAGCCAATCAACTGGTGTCTCTATTGTAATCTGCCTCAGGCTCCTGCAGCCAATGCCTGGGACTTTGAATTATTTTAGAATTACCTCCTGAGAAGCTACCCTATTCCTAGAAGATCTGCAAATCCAGTGAAACAAAGGCAAATCTTTGTGCTGCTCCCTCAGGGATTCACTGAATAGGTCAAAACACCCACCACAATTTTAAAAATTAAAGTATAATTGTTCCCTCTGTCAGTAGCAAAATGCAACAGACATGAAGGCTGCAATCTTCATGCCACTTCTAGTCTGGGGTTAGAGTATCTTAAGTGGACAATTTTGTGCGTGTGTGTGAGGAAGACTGGCCCTAAGCTAGCATCTGTTGCCAATCTTCCTCTTTTTTCTTGAGGAAGATTGTGGTTGAGCTAACGTCCATACCAACCTTTCTCTACTTTACATGGGATGCTGACACAGTGTGACTTGACCAGAGGTGCTAGGTCTGCACCTGGAATCTCAACCTGTGCATCCCAGGCACTGAAGTAGAGCACGTGAACTTAACCACTGTGCTGCCAGGCTGGCCCCTTAACCGGTCAATTTAAAATGCGACAACACTCTCTTACCACAATGGAGAAGGTTTTGTTTTCTTTTACCCTCTTTGCTTTGTTTTGTAAGTTGTAAGCAGATTCCATGTTTCTGCAAAAGGTGATTCTGCACATTTTGTCAATGTATTGCTCTTATGGAGAAACATAGCTGTGAATTTACCTACTCAACTGTTTTTGGTAATGTCATGGCTTACCTTTTTATGGCTGAATAATATTCCATTGCATGAATATACTATATATTTTGTAATAGTTTCACCCATTGAGGGCATTAGTATTGTTTCCACTTTTTGGGTCTTGTGAATAGTATGCCCGTGAACCTTTCTGTGAAAGTTTTTATTTGAACACCTGCTTTCATTTCTGTTGGGTATGTACCTAAAAGTGGAATTGCTAGGTCATATGATAATCCTATGTTTAATTTATACAGGACTATTTTCTACATTGACTGTGCCTTTTTACATTTACACCAGCAGGGTACAAACTGTTCCATATTTTTATTATATTCACCAACATGTGTCTAAAAAGACTGTAGAAAAGATCAATTAAACTAAGAGGTGGTCCTTTGAAAAGATAAATGAACTTGAAAAACCTTTAGGTAGACCCACCAAAAAACAAAGAGAAGGACTCAAATAAATTAAATCAGAAATGAAAGAGAAGCCATTACTACTGATATCACAGATATAGAAAGGACAGTAAGAGACCGCTATGAAAAATTACCCACGTAGGACAACCTAAAAGAAAGAAATTCCTAGAAAGATACAACCTACCAAGATGGAATCATAAGGTAACAGAAAATCTGAGCAGACTAATTATTGGTAAGAAGATCGAATCTGTAATAAAAAAGCTCCCAACACACAAAAGTCCAGAACAAGATGGCTGTGCTGTGAATTCTACCAAACATTTAAAGAATAGTTAACCCTAATCCTTCAAAACTCTGCCAAAAAATGGAAGAATAAGGACACTTCCAAATGCATTTTATGAGGCAGCATTACTCTGATACCAAAACCAAAGAAAGATGCCAGAAGAAAAGAAAATTACAGACCAATATCCCTGATGAACATAGAAAAATACTCAACTTAATATTAGCAAAACAAATTAAAAAAATACATCTCAAGAGGATCATACACCATCACCAATGGAAATTATTCCATGGGTGCAAGAATGGATCAGTATCTGAAAATCAAACATTGTGATGCTCACCTTAACAAAATAAAGGATGAAAATTAAGATCATCTCAATAAATGCAGAAAAGGCATTTGATAAAATTCAGTATCTGTTTATAAAAAAAACTCTCCACAACATGGGTATTGAGGGAATATACCCAAACATAATAATAAAAAACTAATAAAATAACAACATGATATAAAACATAATATATGACTAGTCCCCAGCTAACATTATACTCAGTGGTGAAAAGCTGAATGATTTCCCTCTAAGATCAGGAAGAAGACAAAGATGCCCCTCTTGCCACTTTTATTCAAAATAGTACTGGAAATCTTTAAAAGAGAAATTAGGCAAGAAAAAAATAAATAAAACACATCCAAATCAGAAAGGAGAAAGTAAAACTGTCACTATTTGCACATGATGTGGTATTAATACACAGAAAACACTGAAGACTCCACCAAAGAAACTATTGGAGCAAATACAAGAATTCGTTAAAGTTTCAGGATACAAAATCAATACATAAAAATCGTTGAGTGTGTATACACTGATAACAAACCATCAGCAAGAGAAATGAAGAAAACAGTTCCACTTAGGACTGCATAAGAAAGACCAAAATACCTACAATAAATTTAACCAAGGAAGAGAAAGTCCTGTACAATGAAAACAAGGAGATTTTGATTAAAGAAAATGATGAAAACACAATTAAATTAAAAGAGTTTTGTGCTCACGGACAGAAGAATTAATATAGTTAAAATGACTGTACTACCTAAAATTTACAAATTCAATGCCATCTTGAACAAAATTTGAATGCCATTTTTCACAGAGATAAAACAAACAATTCTAAAATCTGTATGGGACCAAACAGACCCTGAATAGCTAAAGAAACCACAAAAAAGGAGAACAAAGCTGGAGGGATTGTGCCCCATGATTTGAAACTGTATTACAAAGCTAATGAAATAAAAACATGGTGAGGGCATCAAAACACACACATATATCAATGGAACAGAACAGAGAGCATGGAAGTAAGCCCACAAATATACGGTCAATTACTTTACAGAAAAATGAGCCAAGAATATACAATAGCAAAAGAACAGTCTCATCAATAAAAGGTATTGGGGAAACTGGATAATCATATAATAATAATAAAACTAGACCACTGTTGTACAGCAGACACAAAAATTAACTCAAAATGAATTAGAGACCTGAATGTAAGCATTGAAACTATAAATATCGTAGAGGAAAACATAGGTGGTAAGCCCCTTGATATTGATCTTGGCAATAGTTCTTTGGATTTAATGCCAAAAGCAAAGGCAACAAAAGCAAAAATAAACAAGTCATACTCATCAAATCTTCTGCACAGCAAAGGAAACCACCAAAAAAATAAGAAGGCAACCTACCAAATGGGGGAAATATTTGAAAATAATTTATCTGATAATGGGATTAAAATCCAAAATATATGGAGAATTCACACAGCTCAATGGCAAAAACACTAAAGCATTTGACTAAAAAAAAAATGAGTAGAGGATTTGAACAGACATTTTTCCACAGAAGACATACAAATGGTCAACAGGTAGGTGAAAATGTGCTCAACATCAGTAATAATCAAACAAATGCCAATCAAATGCATCTCTTTACATCTGTTGGAATGGCTATTATCAAAAAGAAGAAACAGCAGGTATTGGCTAGGACGTGTAGAAGAGAGAACCTCATGTGTTGTTATTAGGAAAGTAAATTGGGCCAGTCATTATTGAAATGATGTGTAGTTTCCTCAAAAAATTAACAGGAGAACTACCATATAATCTACCAGTTCCACTAGTATTCATCTGAGGAAAATGACAACACCAACTTTAAAAGATATATGTACCCCATGTTGATTGCAGTATTATTTATAATAGCTAAGATATGGAAACAACCTATGTGTCCACTGAAGGATAGATAGATAAAGAAAGTCTGTGGGGGGGTGGGGGTCTGTGTGTGTATATATATAAAATAGAATATTATTTTATCATAAAAGAAGGAAATCTTGTGGTTTGTAACAACATGGATGGACCTTGAGGGCATTATGCTAAGTGAAACAACTGAGACAAAGAAAGACAAACACCATATGATCCCATATGATCTCACTTACAGGTGAATCTGAAAACAACATACTGACACCTCATTTACACAGAGAACAGATTGATGGTTGCCAAAATCAGGGGGTGAGGAGCAGGCAAAAATGGGTGAAGGGGGTCAAAAGGTACAAATTTTCAGTTATAAAATAAATAAGTCATGAGGATGTAATGTACACCATGGTGACTTAGTAATACTCTATTGTACATTTGAAAGTTGCTAAGAGAGTAGATCTTCAAAGTTTCCATCACACAAAAAATATTTTAATTATGTATGGTAACAGATGTTAACTAGATTTGTCGTGGTGATCATTTTACAATATATGCAAACAATGAGTCATTTTGTGTACACCTGAAACTAATATAATGTAATATGTCAATTATACATAGATAAAAAAATAAATAAAACCAGAGGCTGTCACAGTGTTTATTGATCTAAACTTTTATCTCAAAACCGCTTTGGCTGCACCCTAGAATATTTGATATGTTGTATTGTTTGAGATAATTTGTTATTTACTTTTTGATTTCTTCTTTAACACAATGGTTGTTTGCAAATGTATTGTTTAGTTTCCACACACTTGCAGATATTCTCACTTTCCTCATGTTTCTAATTTCATACCATTGTGGTCAGAAAAGGTAGTTGGTATCATTTAAATCCTCTTAAATTCGCTCAGATTTGTTCTATGCCCTATCATGTGATCCATCCTGGGGAATGTTCTGTGTGTACTTGAGAAAAATGTATATTCTGCGGCTGTTGGAGGGACTGTTTTCCATATACATGTTAAGTCCATTTGTTCTAATTTGTGGTCAATTCCAACATTTTCTTGTTGATTTTCTGTTTGGATGACCTATCTATTGCTGATAGTGGGGTATTGAAATTCCCTCCTATTATCGTATTGTTGTCTATTTCTCCCTTAAGATCTGTTAGTATTTGCTTAACATATTTTGGTAATCATGTTTGCGGAGTGTATATGTTTATGATTACTATATCTTCTTGATGTGTTGACCACTTTATCATTATAGAATGACCCTCTTTGTCTCTTGTCATACTTTTTGGCTTGAAATCTATGCCCTTCTCCTTTTGGTTTCTGTCTGCTTGGAATATTACCTTCCATCCTTTCACTTTGACTCTATGTGTGTCCTTAGAGCTGAAATGGGTCTTCTGCAGGCAGCATAGAGTTAGGTCTTATTTTTTTAATTGATCCTTTTGATTGGTGAGTTCAATACATATATCTTTAGGGTAATTATCGATATGTAAGGATTTACCACTGCCATTTTATCTTGTGCCTTGTGATTATTTAGCATCTCTAATTTGTTGTTGTTGTTGTTCTTTTTCTGTCTACCTTTGTAAGTTGGTGGCTTTCCATGGTGATTTCCTGTTGTTTCCACTGTTATGTTTTGTGTTGCTGCTCCAGATTTTAGCTTTGATCATGAACTATACAAACGACTCATAGATGAAATAGTCCATTGTGTGCTGATAGCAATTTATCTATACTGGCATGCAAGTTTCTATTGTTCTACTCTTCCCCTGTTATATTTTTTAGGCAGTCATAAATTACCTTTTTTATGCTGTGATGTTATTACCAACTTGTAATAGCTATAGTTATTTTTAATGCTCTTTTCCTTATCTTTATGTTAGAATTAAGTGTGTAATATACCATTCCTAAAAAGAGTTACAGTTTTCTACTTCTGTCTATCACCTTATTCAGAGCTCTGTGTACTTTCTGTTTTCATGTCAGCTTGAAGAGCTCCTTTCAACATTGCTTGTAAGTCAGTGCTGGTGGTAGTGAACTCCCTCAGCTTTTGTTTGTCTGTGAGATCTTCATTAGTGCTAAATGTCAGAAGAGTTATCAGCTGCATAGAGAGCTCTTGGCTGGCAGTATTTTTCCATTCAGCACTTCGAATATATCATCTATTCTCTCAGGTCCAGCAAGGTTTTTACTGAGAAATCCACTGATAGTCTAAAAGGCGTTCCATTGTATAGTGCATCTTTTTTGCTCTTGCTTCTTTCAGGATCCTCTCTGTGTCTTTGACTTCTGACAGTTTCATTCTTCAGTGTCTTGGAGAAAGTCTTTTTGCACTGAGATAATAGGGTGATCCATGAGCTCCGTAAACATAGATGTCCAAGTCTCTCCCCAGGCTTCGGACATTCTCAGGTGCTATTTTATTAAGTAAGCTTTGTTCCTTTCTTCTCCTGAATATGTTACTTTTCTAATATTTGATCTTACATAGGCTTTCTTTGCTCTCTTTCATTCTTGTTTCTTTGTTCTGCAATGCTCCAAATTCCTTTTCCCTAATTCACTTATTCTGGTTTTTTTTTGGTCTAGTTATGTTCTTTGTTACATTTTTCCTTTCATTCATTGAAATCATCATCTCCAAAATTTGTTTGTTTCTCTTTGTGATGTCTACTTCCTTTATAAATATCTCATTTTGTTCTTTTTTTTTCCCCTAAGTGCATTGAATTGTCTCTCTGAGTTTTCTTGTAGCTCACTGAGTTCCTTCAAAACAGCTACTTTGAAATCTTTATCTGCTCAGTCACGTAACAGCTTTTGACTTTGGTTATTGGAAAATTATTGCTATCTTTTGGAGATGATGCATATCCTTTATTTTCATATTTCTGTTGTTGAATTTGCTTTGAAAGTAGCAGACACCTCCTTAAAGTTTCACTAGTTACCTTCAGATGGTTATGCTGTTTGTTGGGGCTGTTATATGTGGGGTTTTATTTTTTTTTCCAGAAGAGGGTACTACAGTTCAAGTTTGTGGTTTCTCCGTTGCCCACAGATCCTGGTCTGTTTTCTCATAATAATCCATTTGCCAGACTTGCTCCTGCCGCTGCACTTGGGAGCATGCACAAGGAGCCACCCCAGATGGAGGAGGTGTGGGTTTAGCTCTCAAGACCTTAGGGGTGCCATGGCCCTGGTGGGAAGATCTTTGGGTGAGGTACACCCAGAGGCTCATGGGCACACTTCTGGCTGAAGTCCTGAGGGCAATCGGCACAAACCCAATTCCTTTAAATCCCTTTAATATTCTTACCTGACTCTTTTCCAACCTCCTCCCTCCCCACATCCTGGGGGTCCCACCTCTGAACTCTTGGTGCTGCTGCAGAGAAATGGGTTTTCTAGCAGTGTTCACAACTTGAATTGGAGAGCACTCACACACCACTCTCCTTTTATGCTGGGGGAGAGGTTTCCACCATCGGATAGTTCAGCTCCTGCAGTGTTGCCTTGTTGGGGTTGGTGCTGAAAAGATTCCTCTTACCCTTTCAAGTGCACCAAAATCATACATGTGTGTGTTCACTCTAATGATGTGTTGGAATCTCCGCTCAGGAACTCTGGTCTTCCTCAAATTCTTTCTCTTCTGTGAATATCTGCACAGGTCAGAATTCTCAAGGTATTTTTCCTGACCATGGCGAGAGAGGTTGCGGCAGTTCCACTGGCTCCATAACTCAGGCTGTCTACCTATTACTAGGTGCACATGTGGACGATACTCCCCTCAGTTCTCCCAATGTGTGACGCTGGATTGCACAACTCCAGCAAAGGTGCTTCCATTTATGGGTGGATGTCTAATTTGTTGTTTCAAAAGGGGAAAAATGGATGAATGTCTTATACCACCACGATGCTGACATAACTCCTACTGTACCATGTGAGCCTATAGTCAGCAATTAGTATTATATCACACAGTTCTGAATATTTTAAAATATGTAAGATGGTATCTCTTGTTGTGTTCTTATCACGCACACACACAAACAAATATGAAGAGTGGAAATATTTTGAGGTGGATGTGTTTAGGGGATATATGGTGCTGATGGTTTCACAGATGTCTTCTTATCTACAATTCATCAACTTGTATACCTTGAACTGTACAGATTTTCATATTTCCTTTTTCCACCTTTTTTGATATATAATTGACACATCATTGTGTAACTTTAAAGTATACACATAATGATTTAATATATATGGATATGTTGCAAAACAATTACAGAATAAGTTTAGTTAACATGTCCATCACCTCACATTCTTAATTTTTTGTGTGTTGTGGAATTTTTAGAATATACTCTCTTGGCAACTTTCAAATATAGAATACAGTATTGATAACTGTTGTCACCAGGCTGTACGTTACATCCCCAGACCTCACTCCTCTTATAATTGGAGGTTGGTACCCTCTGACCACCTTCACCCATTTCGCCTACCACACTCCCCCACCCCTAGTGACCATCAATTGCTGTTTTTCCAGAAAGAGGCAGATTGGCACTCACCCCAATTATTACAAAATAATGGTTGCAATGCTTGTATAGGAAAGATCCCTGACAGCACTGGTGCACCTTCGATGTTCTCGCCCTATAACCTTTCTCCCTCAGGTCCCTCCATCATGGAGGGATTTCAAATGTGAAGGACCCCAGCCAGGAGGGCATTGTACAGGGCAGATGTGAGAGACAGGTAGGCACAGAAAGTAGAGTGGGCTCGACAATGCCCTTGGGTTGAAGCCTTCACTTGCCATCCAAACCTTCTGCTGTTTGAAAGTTCGGTGGTGGCCAAAGACTCCGGGAGCCTGAGGAATTGAGGCAGCGGATAAGGTGTCAAGTTCTAAGAACATGGCGGTAGAGCTGCATAAGGTCAAGAGAGTGAGGGTTAGGGCTGTGGAACCAGGGCTACCATTCCAGCCCTTCCTTTGTGGCCTGGCACAGAGACTCCATAGTTTCTCACCTTGTAAAAGAAACCCAGGGCCACCAAGAGCTCTGCCACCTCAGTCATAGCCACATTCTCCCTGTTCCTCCTGAAGGTGTCTCTGATAGGATGAGGAAAGCAAAGAAAGACTTGGCTATTGTGGACCAAAAGGTCCCCAGTTTTGCAGTTTTCTGTTTCTATGCATTTCAACATTTTAGATCCCACATGTAAGTCAGATCATATGCTATTTGTCTTTCTATTTCTGACTTATATCACTTAGCATTATGCCCTCAAAATTCATCCATGTTGTCGTATATGGCAGAATTTCCATCTTTCTCATGGATGAATAGTATTCACTGTCTATATTTATATACTACGTTTTCTTTACTCATCTGTTAATGGACACTTAGGATGTTTTCATATCGTGGCCTTTATGAATACTATTTCAATAAACATGGGAGTGAGTACATGTCTTCAATATCCTGTTTTTATTTCTTTTGGGTGTATCACCAGAAAATTTCTGGATCACGTGAAAAGTCTCTTTTTAATTTTTTTAGGAAACTCAATATTGTTTTCCATAGTGGCTGAACCACTTTAACTCTCACCAATAGTGTGCAAGGTTCTTTTCTTCCACATCTTTGCCTGCGCTTGTTATCCCTTGTCCTCTTAATGATGGTTATTCTAGCACATGTGAGGTGACATCTCATTGTGGTTTTTATTTGCATTTTCCTGATGATTAGTGATGATGAGCATCTTTTCATGTACTTGTTGGCCATTTGGATGACTTCTGAAAAAATTCTAGTTCCTCTGCCCCTTTTTTAATCAGATTGTGATTTTTTTTTTTTTGGTTATTGAGTTGTATAAGTTCTGTATATGTTTTGGATGTTAACTCATCTGATGTATGGCTTGCAAAAGTTTTCTACCATCATAGATGTTGTCCTTTCACTTTTTAATTTTGTTGATCGCTTCTTTTGCTCTGTAGAAGCTTTTAAATTTTACATAGGCTCACCTGCTGATTTTTGCTTTTGTTGTTTGTGTTTTTTCTGTTATATCCAAAAACCATCACAAATACCATCATCAAGGAGCTTCTTCCTTATGTTTTGGTCTGTGAGGTTCATGGTATTGGGGTTTAAGTTTTTGATCCATTTTGAGTTAATTTTGGTGGATTGTATAAGATAGGGGTCCAATTTCATTGTTTTCCATGCACTTCTCCAGTTTTCACAACACCATTTGTTTGGGGACTATCTTTCTCCAAGGTGTTCTCGGCACCCTTGTCAAACATTAGTTGTCTGTATATGCAGGGACTTAATTTTGGGTTTTCTATTCTGTTCCATTGGTCTATGTGTCTGTTTTAGTGTGTGCACCATACTGCTTTAGTTATTACAGCTCTGTAGTATATTGTGAAATCAGGATATGTGATACTTCCAGCTTTGTTCATTCTCAGGATTGCTTTGGCTATTCAGGGCCTTTTGTAATTCCATACAAAGTTTAGAATTCATTTCTCTATTTCTGTGAAGTTAAGAATTTTGATAGTGATTGCATTGACTCTTTAGGTGGCTATGGGTAGGAGGAACATTATAACAAGATAAATTTTTCTGTCCATCTAACATGGGATGTCTCTCCATTTCATTCTGTCTTCTTAGCTTTCTTTCAAAAAAGTCGTACAGTTTTCCTTGTACAAATATTTCGCTACCTTGATTAAATTTACTCTTAAATGTTTTATATTTTTTGGTGCTATTGTGAATGGGATAGTTTTACTTCTTTTTCAGGTGGTTCATTATTAGTGTATTGAAATGAATGGTTTCTGTATGTTGATTTGATATCCGGAAGTTTTACTGAATTTATTGATTAGTTTTAACAACTTTTGGTTGAGTCTGGGATTTCTAGCTACAAAGTCATATTATTTGCAGAAAAGAACAATTTTACCTCTTCCATTCTGGTTCATAAGTACTTTTTTCATCTCACTATATTCCTCTTGCTAGGACTTCGAGTACTATGTTATGTAAGATTGGAGAGAGTGCACATCTTAGTCCTGTTAATAATCTTAAAGGAAAAGCTTTTAATTTTTCACCTTTGAGCATAGTGTTAGCTGTGGGTTTTTCTATATGGCCTTTATTGTGCTGAGGTATGTTTCTTCTAGACCCAATATGTTGATGTTTTTTATGATGAAAAGATGTTGTGTTTTGTCAAATAATTTTTCTGAATCCATTGAGATAGCCATATAATTTTCATTCATCATTCTATTAATGTGTATTACATTTATTTATTTGCATATGTTGAAAGATCCTGGCACCCCAGGGGAAAATATCCCATGTCATCGTGGTGTATAATCCTTTTAATGTGTTCTTGAATTTGGTTTGCAGACATTTTCTGTAAAACTTTTGAATGTATATTCATTGGGTTATTGGCCTCTAGATTCTTTTCTTGTAGTATTCTCATGTGGTTTTGGTATCAGACAATACTGACCTTAGGAAATGAGTTAGGAAGAGTTTCCTCCTCTTCAGTTTTCTAGCAGAGCTTTAGAAGGATTGGTTTTAATCTTTAAATGTTTGGAAGATTCATCAGTAAAGCTACCTGGTCCTGATGTTTTCTATGTCATGAAGTTTTTCATTACTGATTCAATCTCTTTACTTCTTATGTGTCTGTTCACAATTTATTTTTTCGTGATTCAGTTATAGTAAGTTGTGTGTTTCTAGAAATTCACCATTTCCTCTAGGTTATCTAATTTGTTGACTTATAATTGTTCATAGTAATCTCCTATATTTATGGTTATTTCTGTACTCTCAGTTGTAGTGGCTATGCTTTCATTCTAATTTTATTTATTTCAGTCTGCTCTCTTGATCTTAGTCTAGGTAAAGTTTTGGCAATTTTTAAAATATTTTTTAAAATCTAACTTTCAGTTTCTTAGATTCTTTCTATTGTTTTCCCTGTCTCTATTTTATTTATTTCTGCTCTGCTATTTATTATTTGTTTGCTTCTGCTAACTTTGGGCTTAATTTGTTCTTTTTCTATCCTGAAGTTGTAAAGTTAGGTGGTTTGAGATCTTAACAATTTCTTAATATATGCATTTATTGCCATAAACTTTCCTCTCAGAACTTCTTTTGCAGGATCTTACAGTATTTGATGTGTTTTGTTTCTATTTTAATTTTTTTGAGATTTTTAAAATTTCCCTTTTTATTTCTTCTTTTGTCCATTTGTTGTTCAGAAGTGTAATGTCTAGTTTCCACGTATTTATAGAATTCTCAGCTTTGTTCTTGTTGTTGACCTACTTTCACACCATGTGGTCAGAAAAGATAGTTGGTAGGATTTTATTCCTGTTAAATTTGCCAAGACATGTTTTGTGTCCCCTCAAATAAATGATGTATCCTGGAGAATGTTCACTGTGCACTCGAGAAGATATGTATTATGCTGCTGTAGATGGAATGTTCTATCTATGTCTGTTGATTCCATTTGGTCTAAAGTATGGTTTTATTCCCATGAGTCCTTGCTGTTTTTGTCTGAGTGATCTATCCATTGCCGTTAGTGGGCTATTGAAGTCTCCTGCTATTATTGTCCTGTTGCTCTTTCTCCCTTCAGATCTGCATTTGCTTAATGTATTTAGGTGCTCCAATGATGTGCATTATGATTGTTATATCTTTTTCTTTTCTTTATGGAGGTAATTTATGGAGGTGATTTATAACGTTATATAAGTTTCAGGTGTACAACATTATGATTTAACTTCTGTATACACTACAATGTGCTCACTACCAAAAGGCTAGTTTCCATTCATCACCATGCAGTTGACTCCCTTTACCCATCTTGCCTTCCTCAAATCCCCCTCCCCCCAGTAACCATCAATTTGTCCTCTGTATCTGTGTGTTTGTTTTTGCTTTATTTTGTTCACTTTTTAGTATTCTACATAAGAGTGAGGTCATATAGGATTGGTATTTATCCACCTTACTTGTTTCACTAAGCATGATACACTCACTGTCCATGTATGCTGTCACAAATGGCAAAATTTCATCTTTTTTATGGCTGAGTAGTATTCCATTGTATGTATATACCACATCTTCTTTATTCATCTTTCCATTGATGGGCACTTAAGTTGTTTCCATCTCTTGGCTATTGTAATTAGTGCTGCACTAAACATATGGGTGCGTATGGCTTTTTGGATTAGTGTTTGTGCATTTTTTTGGATAAATACTCAGAAGTAGAATAGTTAGATCCTATGGTAGTTCTATTTTTAATTTTTTGAGGAATCTCCATACTTTTTTCCCTACTGACTGTGCCACTTTACATTCCCACTAGCATCACACAAAGGTTCCTTTTTTTCCCACATCCTCTCCAACATTTTCTATTTCTTGTCTTTTTAATAGAAGCCATTTTAATGGTTATGAGGTCATACCTCACTGTAGTTTGATTTGCATTCCCTAATAATTAGCAATGTTGAACATCTTTTCATGTGACTGTTGGCCACCTGTATATTTTGTTGGAAAATATTTGTGCAGATCCCCTGCCCATTTTTAAATCAAGTTTTTTGTTCTTGTTGTTGTTTTTGAATTCTATGAGTTCTTTATATATTTTGGATATTAACTCCTTATCAGATATGTGATTTGCAAATATTTTCTCCTGGTCAGTAGGTTGTGTTTTGATTATGTTGATGGTTTTCTTTGCTGTGCTGAGCTTTTGAGATTGATGTAGTCCCATTTGTTTATTTTTTCTTTGCTTTACTTGCCTGAGAAGACATGGTGTTCAAAAAGATATTGCTAAGACCAAAACCAAAGAGGGTGCTGCCAATGTTTTCTTCTATGCATTTTATGGTGTCACTTCTTACATTCAAGTCTTCAATCCATTTTGAGGTATTTTTTGTGTATGCTGTAAGATAGTCACCTAGATTTTATTGTTTTGCATGTGGCTCTACCATTTTCCCAATCATTTATCAAAGAGATTTTTCTTCTTCCATTGTATCTTCTTGGCTCCTCATACATATGTGGGTTTATTTCTCAGCTCTCAACTCTGTTCTGTTGATCTTTGTGTCTGTTTTCCTGACTGTAACACACCATTTTGATTATTGTAGCTTTGAAGTATACTCTGAAATCAAGGAGTGTGATGCATGTAGCTTTGCTCTGTTTTCCAAGGATTGCTTTGGCTATTTGGGGTGTTTTAAGATTTCACATAAATTTTAGGATTCTGTGTTTTATTGCTGTGAAAAATGTCACTGCAATTTTGATAGGGATTGCATTGAATCTGTGCATGGCTTTAGGTAAAATGGGCACTTTAACTATATTAATTCTTCCAACCCATGGTACAGGATATCTTTTCACTTATTTTGTCTTCTTCAATTTCTTTCAACGTCTCATAGTTTTCAGTGTACAGGTCTGTTACTTCCTTGGTTAAGTTTAATTCTAGGGATTTTATTATTTTTGTTGCATTTGTCAATGAGATTGTATTCTTGATTTCTCTTTCCACCAGTTTCTTTTCAGTGTAGAGAAACAAACTAATTTTTGTGCTTTGATTTTGTGACCCTGCTACTTTATTTATTCATTATTTCTAGAGGTTTTTTGGTGGATTCTTTAGGGTTTTCTATACATAAAGTAATATGATCTGCATTTAGTGACAATTTCACTTCTTGCTTTCCAATTTGCATCCCTTTTACTTCTTTTTCTTGCCTGATTGTGTGAAAGTGGGCATCCTTGTCTGCTTTCTGTTCTTAGAGAGAGAGATTTCAGTTTGTCACCATTGAGAGTGATGTCAGCAGTGGGTTTGTTATATATGACCTTTATTGTGCTGAGGTGAATTCCTTCTCTATCATTTTATTTAGAGTTATTATCATAAATGGATGCTGTATCTACTCAAATGTTTTGTCTACATGTATTGAGATGATCATGTGATTTTTATGCATTTCTTTAATGTGGAGTATTACAGTTATTGATTTGTGGATGTTGACTCATCCTTGCATCCTGGAAAGAAATCCCACTTGATCATGGCTTGAAGTCTATTTTGTCTGATATAAATATACATATACATCTTCTTTCTTCAGGTTGCTGTTGTTGCTTTTGGTTCTTTTGCTTGCAGCGTCATCTTCTATCCCTTCACTTTGAGCCTATGTTTGTGTTTAGAGCTGAGATGGTCCCCTGGAGGGAGCACATAGCTGGTGTTGTTTTTAAATCCATCCAGCCACTCTAAGTCTTTTGGTTGGTGAATTCAATCCATTTACAAGCATGGCGTGTTGATGTATGAGGACCTTGTACTGCCATTTTACCTTTTGTTTTCTGGTTGCTTGTATATCCATTGTTTGTTTTCCTTGTGTTTCAGTCTGCCATTTCAGTTTGGTGGTTTTCTGTGATGTGTTTCTCAGTTTCCTCTTTTTTATGTTTCATGTCTCTTTTCTGGCTTTTCATTTTGTGGTTACCATTAGTTTGTATAAAAACTCTCATAGGTAAGATAGTCGTTTTTCTGCCGATAGCATCTTATCTTCATGTGCCTGTACAGTTTTCATCCTTCTTCTCCTCCCTTTTTATGCTTTTGTTGTCACAAGTGACCCCTTTTGAGGTAGTGAGTTTGTTGCCAAGTTGAAGTGGTGATAGTTATGTTTAATGCTCCCTTTCTCTTTGACCTTTATTTGAGAATTAAGTGTTTACTAACCTATTCTGATACAGAGTTGCAATTTTCTGATCCTGTCCGTCTATTTATCATCTTGCTCAACGTTCTGAGTTCCTTTGACTTTTAATTTCAGGTAGAAAAGCTCCTTTCCAAATTCCTGGTAAGGCAGGTCTAGTGGTGATGAACTGCCTCAGTTTTTGTCTGGGAAAGCCTTTATTTCTCCTTCATACCTGATGGATAACTTTGCTGGATAGAGTATTATTGGCTGACAGTTTATATATTTCACAGTTTGAATGTATCATTCCATTCCCTGGTGGCCTGCAGAGATTCTGCTGAGAAATCTACAGATATCCTAATAGGGATACTCTCATAGGTTATGGGGTTTTTTCCTTGTCTTCTCTTAAAATTCTTTATTTGTCACTGACTTTGACAGTTTAATTTTAATGTCTTGGGAAGGTTTTTTTTGTATGTGTTGAGAGTATTAAGTGTTCTATTTGTTTTATAGATTTGTATATTCAGTTCCTTCTCCAGGTTTGGGAAGTTCTCAGCTATTATTTTTTTAAATAATCTCTCTGTTTCCTATTCTCCATCTTCTCCTTCTGGGATACTCATTACCCTTATGTTGCCCTTTCTAATGGAGTCAGATAATTCTTCTAGAATTTCCTTTTCTTTTAAAATCTTAGTTGTCTCTCCTCTTCAACCTGAATCATGTCTAGTTTTCTGCCTTTGAACTTGCTAATTCTCCCTTCTGTAGTGTCTGCTCTATTTCCAATTCTTTCCAATGCATTCCTCACCTCATTTATCAAGTTCTTTAGCTCCACAATCTTCCATGACTTTAAATTTGTTTTCTGGGGAATTATTTTCTCTTTTGTGGTCCCATATAAATGTCATTTTGCATGATCCTTGATGAATTATTCCTCTGTCAGTGCATTTGTCATAGAAAATAGGTTTTTTTTTTCTTTTTAATTTAGGTATAGCTTTGTTTGTTTTAATTCTAACTGTTCAGTCAATTGATGACTAGAGGTCTTTCTTTTGTTTTTCAGTAGCTGATGCTATAGCACCAGTTTTTGGTTTCTCTTACCCAAGTTGCCTTTGGCTATATTTGAGGATCAGCACTTCCCACTTCTACCACCTCTACTAGGGGTGTCCTGGGTGCCCTTGTCAGCACCTCGGACAGTCCTTGATGCCTTGCTATTGCAGGTGTCACTGTGGGCACTGGCTTGCTGCCAGAAGCACAAGGCTGGCTGGCACATTTTCTGCATCTGGGGTCACCTGGGTCTCAAGCACTGGGGAAGGAGCAGGACACCATTGCTGTTGCTTGATTTCTTGTAACCACAGACACCTCTGCTGTAGGGAAGTGGGAGGCATGTGGGCCACCTCTGCTGCTGCAACCAGGTTCTGAGCCATACCTGAGGATCAGGATCATGGGGTCACACATTTGCTGTTGCTTAGTTGCCTGTGGCCACAGGCACTGCTGCTGTTGGGAGGCTAGAGTTGTGTGTGTGCCTCCACTGCTGCTACAGGGCTCTGAGCAGTGACCAGGGAGTCAGGGTTGTGGGGCTCTGACTCCACTCTTGCCTCATTCCCTGCATCTTACAGCTGCCACTGTGCCTGGGAGGGTGGAGTTGTGCGACTGCTTTCACTGCTGCCACTGGGTTCTCTGTGGCCACTGGCAGCTGGCTCAGCTGCTGTAGCTGGAGACCGGGATAGTGGGCATTGCCTCTGCTGTTCCCCAAGTTCACTTGCTCTGTGTGCTCCAATCTACCCACTTTGTGGATCTTTCTGGCATCTTCATGTGTTGGGCAAGGGTGCCTTTGTTGAGCGATGGGTGTTTTACTCATGGTAGATTGAAGGGGAGAGTTACAGAGAGCCTCTCATGCTGCCATGATGCTGTCATCACTTGTTATGTTTTCTGATGTATTGACCTCTCTCTATAAATAATGACCTTCTTTGGTTCTTGTTACCTTTTTGCCTTAAAATCTAGTTGTCTGAAATAAGTATGGCTCCTCACTTTCGTAGGTTTCCATTTCCAGGAATATCTACTTCTGTCTTTGCACTTCGAGCCTATGTGTGTGTTAGAGCTGAAATGAGTCTCTGATAGGCAGCATAGAGTTGGGTCATATTTCCTTCTTCCACCCAGCCACTCTGTGCCTTTTATTGGTGAATTCAATATATTTACATTTAGCTTGATTAGTAATATTTACTGCTGCCATCTTATTGATTGCTTTCTGGTTGTATTGTATTTCAGTTATTTCTTTTCGCTTTTGATTCTGCGTACATGTCCCCCTTGATGGTTTTCCATGGTGATAAAACCTATTTTCATTTTTTAATTTTTTGTAATTCTGCTCCAGATATCTTCTTCGTGGTTGTCATGTGGCTTGCATAAAACAGCTGAGAGATAAAACAGTCCATTTTATGCTGATGGGAAATTATTTTTGTTGCCTATATAAGCTCCACCGCTTTTCTTCTCCCCTTTAATATGTTTGATATCACAGTTTACCTCTTCTTATGCTGTGACTTCATTAAGTTTAGATTACAGAAAGTTATTTTGCATACTCATCTTTCTTTAGCCTATACTAATGTTTAATCATTATCATATCGTCCCAATAGAGAGTTACAGTTTCCTCATCCTATTCTCATCATGCAGTGTATTGAGTACCTTGATATCTGTTCATGTTGCTGAATAGCATCTTTTTATTTCAGCTTGAAGAAGTCCTTTCAGTATTCCTTGGAAAAGAGATCTAGTGGTGGTGAACTCTTTCAGCTTTTTTTTTCCTGGAAGAGCCTTCATTTCTCCTTCACATAGGAAGGATAATTTTCCTGGATAAAGTACCCTTGGCTGGCAATTGTTTTCCTTCAACACTTTAAATTTGTTATTCCACTGTCTCCTGGCCTTACAGTTTTTGCTAGGAAATACACTTAGAGGCTAATGGGGATCTTTTCTAGGTTACTTTCTTTTATCCCCAAGTTACCTTTAAGATTCTTTCTTCATTATGGATTTTTTACATTTTTATTATAATGTGTGTCTTGGAAAAGTTCCTTTTGCTTTGGGATAATGTGGTGTCCTGTTAGCTTTGTGCACATATATGCCCTAGTTTCTCAGGTTTGGGAAGTTCTCAGCTGTTATTTCTTTAAATAAACTCTCTGCTCCCTCTTGCTCTCTTCTCCTCCTGGAATCCCTATTATTCTAATATTTGCTTTTCTGATCAAAACTGTTAGCTTGCAGAAGCTTTCTTCACTTTTAAAAACCCTGCTTCTCTCTCCTCTTCTATGTTATGTCTCTATTCCTATCCTCCAAGTAACTTATCTTTCTTCCATATGGTCTGCTTTTTTACCAGTGCTCTCTATTGCGTTCCTCTTCTCTCTCATTGAATACTCAGCTCCAGATTTTCTGTCTGTTGTTGTTGTTGTTGCTGTTTTTAATTTTAAAAATTTCTTTGGTAAAGGACTCCTTCTGTTCGTTAGCTTTAGTCCTGATTTCTTTGAATTTGCTGAGCTCTTTGTAGCTTATTGAATTTATTCATAACAGTTAATTTAAATTCTTTATCAGGCTGATTGCAATATTTCATTCCTTTTAGTCTGGTTGCTGGAGGATTATTATTTTTTTGCAATACTATGTTTCCATGACAATCCGTATGGTTGGTATGTATGTACTTCTGCTTTTGCATTTACAGTGGTAGAGTGCTCTTATGTAAGCTTTTTATGTCTTCTTTAGTTCTTAGAATTCAGCAGACTGTCTATTATAAATCTTTCTTATGTATTCCAGAAAGTTTCACTATAGCTCAAGTTTGTGGTTTCTCCTTTGCCCACAACATTGGTTCATTATTGGAGCACCCTATGGCACTGTCACAGATGCGCTTGGAAGCACACACATGAAGTTGGCAGCAGAGTTAGGGGAGGTGTCCATTTCGAACTGGGAGGTTGGGGGTCCCTGTGGGCAGATCCTGGAGTGTTCCCAGACTTCCTGCTGAAGTGCCAAAGTAGACAGCACAAAAGACATTCCTCTAATGCCCTTTGATATTGTTATCTGCTTCCTTACCTTTCTGTTCCCTTTCTCCAGGCATGGATGTCCATCCTCAGAAATCTAGATTACACTGGAGAGAAATGGGTTTCTTTAGCCATTCACACGTAGGGGTAGCTGGGCATTCACTTCACCTCTTTGCTTTCTACCTCCTCCATGGGAAAGATTGCTTCTCTCCACTTCCTCTGTGGAAGAGGTTGCTGCCACCACTGCCAAACTCTTTATCCCCCAGCAGTGTCACCCTAGGGAGGGAGTTGGCTGTGACAAGTTCCTCATTCATCCAAATTTCCATTTAGATTGCTCCAGTGGCAGTTTGGAATTATCCCTCTGGCAGGCTTAAATAAATTCTCTCACATTCATTCATATCTGCTCAGTTTTCATTCACCAGTTTTTTTCCTCAACCATAGTGAGTGGAGGTGGGGGCGGGTGTTTCCAACCAAGATCTTGACTGTATATTCTTGGACGCACAGGTGGGCTAGATACCTGTGGGTCCCTTAGTGTGTGGTGTGGAGGCCCTTTTGTTCAGTTATTCTTGTTTAATTAGTTTAAAAAGTTTGGGAAAGAACAGACAAATGCCTTACACCGCCATGATGCTGATGTCACCCTCTCAATTCTGTTCCCTTTGTCCATATGCCAGTACCATAGTGGTTTGATTACTATACCTTTGTAATGTAGTTTGAAATCAGGAAGGGAGGATGTCTCTAAACTTGTTTTTCCTTCTCAGGATTGCTTTGACATTTGAGGATCCTTTGATTCCATATGAATTTTAGAATTACTTTTTAATTTATGAAAACAGTTCCATTGGAATCTTGATAGGGTTTGCATTAAATTTATAGACTGCTTAGGGAGATGTAAAGATTTTAACAATAGTAATTCTTTCAGTTCTTGAATATAGGATATCTTTCCATTTCTTTCTTCCTCAGTTTCTTTCATCATTATCTTCCTTTTTTTTTTTTTTTTTTTTTTAGGAACATTAGACCTGAGCTAACATCTACAGCCAATCCTCCTGTTTTTGCTGAGGAACATTGGCCCTGAGCTAACATCCATGCCCATCTTCCTCTATTTTATGAGTAGGATGCCTGCCACTGCATGACTTGACAAGCAGTGCCTAGGATCCTGACCAGTGAACCCCAGGCCACAGAACCAGAACACGCAAACTTAACCACCATGGCCCTGGGCTGGCCCCATAAATATCTTTTGAGGTCAGCTTTTTAATATATTATTATTTACATTTTGTTGAGATAACCTTGACTTATAACGTATAAATTTCAAGTGTGCATCATTATATTTCACCTTCTATATAAAAAACATTGTTTTCCCCACCAAAAGTCTAGTTATCATCCGTTAGTATACATGTGTGCCCCTTTACCTCTTTTGCCATGCCCAACCTCTCTTCCTCCTGGCAACCAACAATCTGTTCTCCATAACTATGTATTTCTTTATCTTCCACATATGCATGAAATCATATGGCGTATTCCTTTCTTCATCTGCCTTTTTTCTCTTAGCATAATGCCCTCAAGGTCTGTCCATTGTTGCAAATTGCAGGATTTCATTTTTTTTTATGGCTGAGCAGTCTTCTATTTTAAGTATATACCACATCTTCTTTCTCCATTAATATGTTGTTGGGCACTTAGGTTGTTTCCAAGTCTTGGCTTTTGTAAATAATTCTTCAATGAACATAGGGGTGTATATAGCTTTTCAAATTATTATTTTTCTCTTCTTTCATAAATATCTAGAGGTGGAACCCGGACTTTTTGGTAGTTCTATTTTGAACTTTTTTGAAGCATCCTCATGCTACTTTTCCTCAAGGTTGCACCAATTTACATTGCCATCAGCAGTGTATGAGGGTGCCTTCCTCCTCCAACACTTTTTTCCCCTGTCTTTCTCATAGTAGTCATTCTGATAGGTGTAAGGTGATATCCCATTGTGGTTTTGTTTTATATTTTCCTGATAATTAATGATGTAGAACATCCGTTCTTGTGCCTATTGGCCATCTGTATATCTTTTGGAAAAAAGGTCCTTTAACATTCTCTCTCATTTTTCAATCTGGCTGTTTGTTTTTTTTTGTTGTTGAGTTGTATGAGTTCTTCATATATATTTTTTAACTCCCTTATCAGATATATCATTTGCAAATATCTTCTGCACATTGATAGACTGTCCTTTCATTATGTTCATGGTTTTTTTGCCATGTAGAGGTTTTGTAGTTTTATGGAGTCCTGTTTATTTCCCTTGCCCAAGGAGACATATTCAGAAGATACTAAGACCAGTGTCAACGAATGTACTGCCTATGCTTTTTTCCTAGGACTTTTATAGTTTCAGGTCTTACCTTTTAGTCTTTACTCCATTTGGAGTAAATTTTTGTGTATGGTATAAGATAGTGGTCTACTAACATTCTTTTGCATGTGGCTATGTAGTTTTCCTGACACCAATTATTGAAGAGACTTTCCTTTCTACATTCTGTGTTTTTGGTTCCTTTGCTGAAAATTAGGTTTTCATAAATATGAGGGATCATTTTTGGGCTTCCAATTATGTTCCATTGATCAGTGTGTGTGTTTCTGCCAATACCATTGCCTTTTTGATTAATATAGCTTTGTGGTATATTTTGGAATCAGGAGTTGTGATCACCTCTAGCTTTCTTCTTTTTTCTCAGGATTGCATCTGGTATTTGGAGTCTGTTGTTGTTCCATAAATTTTAGGATTCTTTGTTCCATTTCTGTGAAGAATGTCATTGGGATTCTGATTGGGATTGCATTGAATCTGTAGATTGCTTTAGGTAGTATGGACATTTTAACTATGTTAATTCTTCCCATCCATGAGCATGGAATAGCTTTCTGTTTCTTCATGTCTTAGTCAATTTCTTTCAACAATGTCTTATAGTTTTTAGTGTATATGTCTTTCACTCCTTTGGTTAAGTTTATTGCTAGGAATTTTATTTGTTTGTTGTGATTGTAAATGGAATTGTATTCTTGATTTCTCTTTCTTCTAGTTTGTTGTTAGTATATGGAAGCACAATTGACTTTAGAAGGTTGATTGTGCACCCTGCAAATTTACTGTATTTGTTTATTATTTCTAATAGCTTCATTGGATTTTTCAGGGTTTTCTATGTATAATATTACGTCATTCACAAATAGTGACAGTTTTACATTTTCCTTTCCAATGTGGATTCCTTTTACTTCTTTTTCTTGCTAAATTTCTCTGGCCTAGACTTCCAATACTACGTTAAATAACAGTGGTGAAATTGGACATCCTCATCTTGTTCCTTTTCTTAAATGGAGAGCTTTCAAATTTTCACCATTCAGTACAGTGTTAGTTGTGAAGTTTTTTTGAATATGGCCTTTCTTACGTTGAGCTACATTTTTACACCCATTTTATTGAGAGTTTTTATTATAGATGGGTACTGAATTTGTCTAATGTTTTTCCTGTGTCTATTGAGATGATCATGTGATTTTCAATTTTCTTTTCTTTTCTTTTTTTTTTTTTTTTGCTGAGGAAGTTTTGCCCTGAGCTCACATTTGTGCTAGTCTTCCTCTATTTTTTAGTATGTGGGCCTCCAGCACAGTCTGGCTGCTAACAGAGCAGGATAGATCTGATCTCAGGAACTGAACCTGGGCTGCTGAAGGAGAGCACCCCAAACTTAACCACTAGGCCACCACGGCTGGCCCTATTTTTCGTTTTTTTGATGTGGTGTGCTGCACCTGGTGTACTGTGCTGATTGACTTGCAGATGTTGAAACCACCTTACATGTCTGGAATAAGTCCCACTTGATTATGGTGTATGATCCTTTTAATATATTACTGTACTTGGTGTGCTAATATTTTGTCAGAATTTTTGCTTCCAGGTTTATAAGCGATATTGGCCTGTGATTTTTGTGTTCTCCTTATCTTGTTTGTATGTCAGGATAATGTTGACCTTGTAAAATGAGTTAGGAAGCTTCCTCTCATCTTCAGTGTTTTGGAAGAGCTTGAAAAGGATAGGTGTTAAATCCTCTTTGAATGTTCAGTAGAATTCGCCAGAAAAGCCATCTGGTCCTGGAATTTTGTTTTCTTTGGAGATTTTTTACTGTTGTTTCCATTTCTTTAACTGTTATCAACCTCTTTAGATTCTCTATTTCTTCTTGATTCAGTTTGGAAAGTTGTATGACTCTAGGAATTTCTCACTTTTCTCTAGGCTTTACAATTTGTCAGCATACAGCTTTTCATAGAATTCTCTTATAATTTTCGTACTTTTGTTGTATTTTTTGTAATTTCTCCTCTTTCACTTCTGATTTATGTATTTGAGCCTTCTCTTTTTTTCTTAGTGAGCCTAGTTAAAGGTTTGCCCGTTTTGTTTATCTTCTCAAATGACCAGCTCTGAGTTTCATTCATCCTTTATTCTGTCTTTATAGTCTCCATTCCCTTTATTTCTTCTCTGATTTTTATTATTTCCTTCTTTCTACTGACTTTTAGATTTGTTTGTTTTCTTTTTTCAGTTCTCTTTGGTGTAATTTTAGATTTTTTATTTGAAATCTTTCTTGCTTCTTGAGGTTGGCCTATATTGCTGTGAACTTCTCTCTTAGAACCGCTTTTGCTGCATCCTGAAGATTTTCGTATGTTGTGTATTGATTTTCATTTGTCTCCAGGCATTTTTCGACTTCTCTGATTTCTTCATTGATCCAATAGTTGTTCAGTAGCATGTAGTTTAGTTTCTACGTGTTTGTGACTTTTCTTTACCATCATGGTCAGAAAAGATGCTGATATTTCAGTCTTCTTGAATTTATTAAGACTTGTTTTGCTTTCCCACATATGAGCTACCTTTTAGAATGTTTTATGTGCACTTTACAAGAATGTGTATTTTGCTGCTTTTGGATGAAATGTTCTTGGTCTACCTATTAAGTCTGTCTGTTCTAAGTGTCCCATTTAAGGCCAATGTTTCCTTGCAGACATTCTGTCTGGATCATCTATCCACTGACGTAAGTGTGGTGTTAAAGTCCTCTAACTATTATTGTGTTGCTGTCAGTTTTTCCTTTTAGGTCTGTTAATAATTCCTTTATGTACTTTGGCTCCTCTGTGTAAGGTGCTATGTGTTAATGAATGGTTGTCTTCTTGATGGGTTGTTACCATTATCACTTTATACTGTTTATTTTTGTCTGTTAACTTTTTTTGGCTTGAAGTCTATTTTGTCTAATATTGTATAAGTACAGCTACACCAGCTTCTCTTGCTTGCCATTTTCTGGGAGCATCATCATCCATCCCGTCACTCTGTTTGTCTGTAGAGCTGAGATGTGTTTCCTGGAGGCAGCATATTGTTGGGTCTTATTTTATAATCGAGCTAGCCCCTCTGTGTCTTTTGATTGAGGAATTCAATCCATTTGCATTTAGGGTGATTATCAATTCATGAAGGTATAATATTGCGATTTTACCTTTTGCTTTCTGATTCCTCTACCTATCTACTCTTTATTTTTCATTGTTCTTCTGTCATCATTTTAGTTTGGTGGTTGTCTGTGATGTGTTTCTCAGCTTCCTCATTTTATATGTTTTGTGTCCCCACTCTGAATTTTTGTTTGTGTTTACCATGTGGTTTGTATAAAACATCCCGTAGATGGGATGGTCCTTTTCCTTCTCTTAGCCTCATATTTGCCTTTACTTGTTGCATCTTTTTCTTTTTTATTTTATTTTTGTTATCATCAATTACCCCATTTTGTATTGCAACTTCTTTACCAAATTGAAGTGATTATAGTTATTTTTAATTGTTCCTTTTTCTTGAAACTTTATTTTATAATTAAGTGTATACAAGTCTATTCTGATACAGATTTCTAATTTCCTAATTCTATCTATCACATTTCTCAAATCTTTCATACCTTTTCCTTTTTGTTGCAGGTAGAAGAATTATTTTCCACATTTCTTGTGAGGCAGGTCTAGTGGCAATAAACTCAGCTTTTGTTTGTCTGGAAAACCTTTATTTCTTCTTTATATCTAAAAGATAACTTTTCTGGATAGAGTATTTTTAGCTGACATTTTTTATCTTTTAACAGTTTGAAACATTTTTCTACTCTCTCCTGGGCTGTAGGTTTTCTGCTGAGAAATCTCCTGATAGCCTATTAGGGATTCCTTTTAAGGTTATTTTTGTTTTCCTTTCCCCTAGCTCCTTTTAATATTCTTTCTTTATTATTGAGTGAGTTTTGACATTTTAATTACAAAGTGTTGGCAAAATCTTTTGTGCATTGATATAATTGGGTGTTCTGTCAGCTTCATGGATGTGTATATCCAGTTCTCTCCCTAGGTTTGACAAGTTCTCTGCTATTATTTCGGGGTTTTTTTTAATTTAAAAAATTTATTCATTTTCCTTTTTAGGAAGATTAGCCCTGTTTTAACATCTGCCACCAATCCCCCTCTTTTTTTTTTTTTTTTTTTGCTGAGGAAGACTGGCCCTGAGTTACCATCCATGCCCATCTGCCTCTACTTTATATGTGGGACGCCTGCCACAGCGTGGCTTGACAAGCCATGCGTAGGTCTGCACCCAGGATGTGAACCAGCGGACCCCGGGCCACCAAAGCAGAAATGTGTGAACTTAACCACTGTGCCACTGGGCCAGCCCCCCTTTTATTATTTCTTTAAGTGAGCTCTCTGCTCCACTTTCTCTTCTTCTCCTTTTAGGATACCCATTACTCTTATGTTGCTCTTTCTAATGAAATCACATAATTCTTGTAGAATTTCTACATTTTTAAAGTCTTTATTCTCTCTCTGTTCTTCACCTGCATCATTTCTAGGTGTCTATCTTTGAACTTGCCAATTGTCTCTTTCATGTGGTCTGCTCTATTTCCCGTGCTTCTTATGCCTTCTTCATCTTATTTATTGAGTTTTTCAGCTTCAGAGTTCCTGCTTGGTTCTCTTTTAGAGTTTCAATTTCTTTGTTAAAGTATTCCTTCTGTTCATTTATTTTATTCCTGAGCTCATTGAATTCTCTTTTCGAGTTTTCTTGTTCATCACTGAGTTTCTTCATAACAGCTCTGTTAAATTTTAAATGAGGAGAGCACAGCTTTTCATGACTTTGTGTTTGTTTTCTAGAGAATGGTTTTCTCTTTGTATTTTCATGGTACTAGGTAGTTTTGGGGTGCTTGCTGAGTTTTTCTTCTGCTGGCACATTTGTTGTAGCAAACACACTTTTTATACAGCTATAGCTTTGTTTTGATGCAAACTTTTCAACTGCTTAGAGGTTACAAGCCCTTCTCTTATTTATCAGTAGGTGGCACTATAGTGTTAGTTTTTGGTTTCTTTTACTTGAGCTGTCTCTGGCTGTATTTAAGGCTCTGACATTCCACGCTCCACCACCTCTATTTGAGGTGTCTCTGGTACTCTTTTCATTGCTGCCTGAACTTTTGGGGGTCACTGATACCATGCTGTTGCCAGGACCATCTCAGCTCTTGCCTCATAACTCGTGGCCACAGGTGCTGCGGCAGGTGATTGTAAAAGTCCTGTGTGCACCTCTGCCACTGATACCTCAGTGGCTCTGACCTCTGGCCAGGGGGCATGAGATCATGAGGCTCCAGCTCCAGTGCCTCTGTGCTTTCTGTGGTTGCAGATGCCATTGATGCTGACTGGAGGGACCTGCCCATGTGCTTCTGCTGCTGCCCACTGAGTGAGGCTGGGACTTGGGGCTAATTCAGCTGCTGTGATCAAGGTGTAGGATCCGTGGCTCAGCCTCTGTTATTCTCCCATTTAACCTCCTCTGTGTGCTCCAGTTTACCCACCTTTGTATGTACCCATGTGTGGATCTCCCTGGCATCCTGGTGTGTTCTGCATTGTAGCCTTTCTTGGCTTATGGATTTTTTTACTCACTGTAGATTGGAGAGTCAAAAGTATCCTCTGATATTGCTATAATTTTGATGTCTGGTTTCATCAGTATCTTATAGGTTTCAGTGCACAGATCTTTCACTGCATTGCTTAACTATATTCCTAAGTATTTTATTGTTTGCATGCTTGTTTTGGTTGTTGCCCTTACTTCTTTTTCAGATGTTTTTTGTTACTGTATAAAAATGAAGCTGTTTTATGCATATTGATTTGGTGTTGTGCAATTTTACTGAAGTCCTGAAGTACTAAGAGTTTGGGATATAGTCTTTAGGATGTGTTATATACAAAATCAGATCATCTGGAAACAGACACAACTGAACTTCTTCCTTTCTGACTTTGAAAATTTTAATTTTTCATCTTGCCTGACTGTTATAAGTACAAATTTCAGTGCTATGTTTAAAAAAAGAGAGAGATGTGAGTTGACATCCTTGTCTTGTTCCTGATCTTACAGAAAAAGTTTTCAAGCTTTCCCCATTGACTCTGATATTAGCTATGGGTTTATAATAAACGGCCTTTGTTATGTTGCAATATGTTCATTCTATACCCAATTTGTTTAGTTTTTTTTAACACAAATGGATGTTGAATTTTTTCAAATGTTTTCTCCTTCCTCTGTTGAGGTGATTTTATAATTTTGATATTTTATTGTATTAATACAATTTATCACATTTATTGATTTGCATATGTTCAACCATCCTTGCATCACAGAAATGGATCACACTTAATCATGTTGCATGATTAATTTAACGTGCTAACATATTGTTGAGATTTGTTTTATCCATATTCATCAGGGATATTGCCCTGTGTTTTATTTTCTGATAGTGTCCTTATAGGCTGTGGTGACAGAGTAATACTTCCCTTTTAATTTGAGTTTAGGAGTATTTTCTTCTCTTCATTGTTTTTTAGAAGAGTTTGGGATGGATTGGCATACATTTTGTAAATGTTTAGTAGCATTGACAGTGAAACCATTTAGTCCTTGGCTCTTCGTTTGGGAGACTTTTGATGATTGATTCAGTCTCCTTGTTCATTAATTGTTCAGAATTTTTATTTCTTTATGATTCAATCATGGTAAGTCGTATGTTTTCAGGAAACTATCCATTTTTTCTATGTTGTCCAGTTTGTTGACCCATAAATGTTTATGATAGTCTATGATGTTCCCATGTATTTCTGTAGTATAATTTCTAATGTCTCCTGTTTGATTGATAATTTTATTTATTTAGATCCTCTCAGTTTTTTGGTTAGTCATTAAAATGTTGTTCTATATTTGGTGCTGGCCCAGCAGTGTAGTGGTTAACTTCATACACTCCTCTTCAGTTGGCCCAGGGTTTGTGGGTTTGGATCCTGGGCACAGACCTACATACTGCTCATCAAGCAATGCTGTGGTGGTGTCCCATATGCAAAGCAGAGGAAGATTGCCACAACGGTTAGCTCAGGGAAAATCTTCCTCAAGAGAAAAAAGAGAGGAAGATTCGCAATGGATGTTAGCTCAGGGCCAATCTTCTGCACAAAAAAAGGGAAAAATAAAGTTATATTTGTTTATCTTTTCAAAAAGCTCTTTTTTGTTACTCTTTTCTAGTATTCTATTTCATGTATTTGCGCTCTAATCTTGATTGTTTTCTTCCTGTAGTTAACATTGGAGTTAGATTGCTTTCTCTTTCTAGTTCCTTGAGGTGGAAGTTTCAACTCTGTATTGGAGATTGTTTTTGATTCATTGATCCCTATAAACTTTCCTCTTAGAGTTGCTTTTGTTGCACTCTATATGTTTTGTACATTGTCTTTCCATTTATGTTTGCCTCACAAATTTTAAAATTTCCCACTTGAGTTTTTTGATCCACTGGTTATTGAGGAATGTGTCAATCTCCAGCTGTCCTCTTGCTATTGATTTCTAGTTGTATTCCTGTGTATTCAGAAAAGATATTTGATATAATTTCTACCATCTTGAATTGTTGAGACTTATTTTATGGTCTATCTTAGAAAATATTCCATGTGAATGTCAGAAGAATGTGCATTTTGTTGCTCTTGAGTGAAATATTCTCTATATGTCTGTTGAGTTCTTTTGGTTAATAGCAGTGTTCAAATCTTCTCTTTTCTTATTAATTTTCTGGATAACCTATCGATTGTTGAGAATTAGTATTAAAGACCCAACGATTATTGTATTGCTGTCTCTTTCCTTGCTCACATCTCTTAATGTTTGGTCTATATAATTAGGTGTTCACAATATCCTTCTGGTAGTGTGTGTGTGAATATAACACATGTATTTGATAGATTGACTCTTATATCACTATACAGTGGCATTTTTTGTCACTTTTGACAAAATTTAGCTTTAAATGTATTTAGCCTAAGTATTTCTACTCTTGCTTTTTTTTCTCACTACTTGCTTAAAACATATTTTTCATACTTTGACTATTTAGTTGGTGTGTGTCTTTAAAACTAACTGAGTTTCCTGTAGGCAGCATATTACTGGATTTATTTTTATTTTTATCCATTCAGCCATTCTTTGTCTAAATTTTAATATTTAATTTATTTACAGCTTAGGTTTTATTATTGCCATTTTCTTAATTCTTTTCTGAGTATTTTGTAGATATTTTTACCTTTCTTCCTCTCTATTGTCTTCTTTAGTGATTTAATAATTTTTGTAGCAGTAGCATTGACTCCTTTATCATAACCTTTTGGGTATCTACCAAAGATTTTTTTTCCTTGCAGCTACCATGAGGTTTATGTAAAATATTTTTTATATATACCATTTTATTTTAAGATGGTAACAGTTTAATTTCAATAGAGTACAGAATTGGATCCATAGCCCAAATTGCTCATTGGGAGAATAATGAAGTGGAACTGCCCACCTTTTACACTGGGCAGACAGGGCCACTGACCTGGTTCTGTCAACAGGCAAAGCAAATACTGTAGCTGTCTGCTTGGATGCTGCTGCAAGCACCCGAGGTGGGATTGCCTATGCAACTTTCTGGGTTCTTTAGCCAGCTTTTCTGGTCTTGAAGGACTCTAGGCTACACTCAGCAGCCGGTCAGGCTTCAGGTTTGCTTCCCTGACCAGGTGGAGATCCTGAGCAGTTTCTGTAGCCAGTGTAGCTCATTGGCTGAGGACCCAAATGAGGCAGAAGTACTCACAAAGTTACCTGGCCAGGCTGGGCCATGAGCCTAGCTTTGCAGGTGGGCAGAGATGGCTTGGGATACCCGCCTGGATACCAGTGAAGTGCAGTTGCAGGATGGGCTACACAACTACCTGGGTTCTCTGGTAAGGCTAATGGTTTGGGGGAGACTGGATGCTATTTTCAACAGTAGGTGGGGCTTGACATTTTCTTCCCTTGTAGGTGGGCCAAGGAACAGGGTCCATGGCTGTTTCAGCTTTTCATCTGGTGGCCAAGTCAGGCAGAAATGCTCAATGAGCTCACTGACTAGTTGGAGCCACTGGCTCTGCCCTGCAACTGGGCAGAGCTGCTGGCTCAAATTTCTTCTTGGGAGCAGGTGTGAAGAGAAATGCAGTCTTCCAAGAACTGAGCATGGTGGTTGGTATAAGACCCATCCGCCTTTCTGTTTCATCTGATCCCCAGTGATGAAGACATGGAGATATCTCCAGCAATCCTTGTGAAGAAGACCTAAGGTTGCCTCCTGAACATAGTCTGGCAACAAAGGGGAGCTGGACATTCACCTTGGGCTTTTTTTTCCCTCATTGGAAAACCACAGGCTAGGGCTTCCCTTTCAGTAGGGTGCCATAATGGCCCATGTGAGGAACAATGTGATCAGAATATATCCATTACTCTTATCTTTCTCTTGTGGTTTCTCTCAGTCGGGGTGGTCCAGTGTGGTGCTTCAACCTCACTCCCATATTCTTGAATTTTCACAATTGTGTCTTATCCATGAATAGTTGCTAGTTGGCGTTGATGTGGATTAAGGCTGCCCCAGCTAGAGAAGCCCAAGGTGACCTGGCCTACATGCCAAACTATACGACCCAGTGGACTTTTTTTTATGGTATGAATTAGGACCGCCCCAGGGAGAGAAGCCCGGGGCATCCTCACCTGCATGCCGATCTATATGGCCAGATTCGTATCTAAAGTTATATGACTGCACAATAACCAGACCCCATCTGCACTGAAATCATTTAATGACTTTTTACATCATCTTTTCTTTTTTTCCAGTAAAAATAAGTCACGTACCCATGCCTTATAAAATTAGCCCTAACCCTCAACTCAGGGCAGCAGCAGGAGCTCTGCCTGCCCATGGGTCCTGTCCCCATGCTATTCCACACTATTCTCTAAATAAAAGAGCACTACTGCCAGATCTTGAGAGTCTAAGAAATCTTTCTTTCAACTCCTCGGCTCACCGACCCCGCATCAGGCGTTATTATCAGGACTGAGTTCTGGAAGCCTTATGTCTCCATTTTGATGTGTTTGAGTGTGAGGAAAATTAGTCCTGAACTTAGAGCCATTGCCAATCTCCTCTTTTTTTGCTTGAAGAAGATTAGCCCTGAGCTAACATCTGAGACAATTCTCCCCTATTTTTCTGTATGTGGGACACCTCCATGGTGTAGTTGGTGAGTGGTTTAGGGCTACTTCTGAGATCTGAACCAAAAGACCAAGGCTGCTAAAACAGAGCATGCAGAACCTTAAGTACTCAGCCACGAGGCCTGGCCCTATGTCTGCATGTTGATGGCATCACTCCCCAGCTTTTCACATTGCTTTGATACCTCAATAAACTGTTTTGTTAAAGAAAGAAAGAAATAGACTATCTGAGTATACCTATATCTACTAAAAAAATTTAATAACCTTCCTAGAGAGAAAGAATTAGGTCCAGATGGCCTTATGGATTAATTCTTCCAAACATTTAAGGAAAATATTCTACCAATTCACTATGATCTCTTTGGGAAAGTTGAAGGAGAAATTCCTAAATTAGTCTATGAGGACAGAATTACCATAATATTAAAACAAGACAAAGACATTACAAGAAAGAAAAACTACAAATAAATATCTCTCAATAAGATAGATGAAAAATCCTCAAAAATATTAGGAAATCAAATGCTAAAATGCATAAAAAGAAATATGCACCAAGACCAAGTTGTATTTATTTTAGGCATGCAAACCTGCTTCAACATTGGAAAATCAATTAATTAATAGGCTAATGATGAAAATCATATCATCAATAGATGCAGAAAAAAGCACTTGACAAAATACAAAATGCAATGATTATAAAAACTCTCAGCAAGTTATAAATAAGGAGAGTATCCTCAACTTGCTAAAGAACATCTATGAAAGAACTAGACTTAGTGTCATACTCAGTGGTAAGTAACTAGATGCTTTCTTTGTAAGATCAGGAACAATGTGTTCTCTCCTCACTGCCATTCAAAGTTGCACTGGAAGTTATAGCTAGTGCAGTAAGACAAGCAAGGGAAATGTCGACGAAAATAATCCATATCCAATCTATAAATGAAAATTTGGGTGAGTTTATTCTGAGCTTAAATCTGAGGATTATAACCCAGGAGAGTCTTTCCACAAAGGAACAGAGCACTCCAAAGAAGTGGGGGTATAAGGGTGGTTATATACCTCAAAGAGGATGTTTCACATAGGATTGAAATGTCCCTTTTACAATGGTCGCGAGACTGCTGTGTCGGCACAGCGAATGATGGAAACAGCAGGTAGATCTTCTGTCTCTGTGAACACAGCAGGGTGGCAGTCTGTTGTCGCTAGCTGGGTGGTCACAGGTGAGCTGGGAGGTGAGTGCAGCAATCAGTTCCTAGCCTAAGGAAAAATGCTTATCCCTAAGGAAGTGCTAATGTGGCGGGAAGTTGCACCTTTATCTCAAGGGCCTTTGTTCTGGCCATAGGAAATGTCTAAGCAGATATGCAATGCGTGCTCAATAGCCACAGTCAGGCCCTTTTGGAAAAAAAAAAAAAAAAGGCCGAATTAGGTTTATACCAAATGGCTTCCTCATATACTCCAGTATATCCTATTGCTTGCCATTTTTATTTGTCAGAAATAAAGTGAATACAGACTGGGAAGGAAGGAATAAATCTTTTTTTCATGAGATTATGTAGTTGTCTGTGTAGAATGTCTCAAAGAATCAATAAATTTCCTGGAACTAATGAACAATAATAGCAAATTTTCCGGTTACAAGGTTAATATGCAAAAGTCACTTGCAGTGCTGTCATCAAAATGGCCAAACAAGATGTCCTTCACTTGCATCCTTCCTCAATAAGAATAATTTGGCATCTACCCATGGACAAAATAACCTCATCTGGAGCTTTGGGATCCAGATAGGACATTGTGGAACTGCACCCTTGAGATCCAGGGGCCCAGTGGGAGACAGTCTCATCTGCATTCTGGACATCTTGAGAAGCCTCCAGACTGGCTCCAACCTCTCTCATCCAGAGCCATGAGCAATACTACAGGCCCAGAGAACCAGTGACAGCACACCTGTCTGTGCCCCTGAAGGTCCTGAAAGGGCTCTATACTCAGTTCCAGCCCATCCCAGCTGCAGCCCTAAAAGTACAGGAACTTAGTGGGAGACACTCATATATCCACCACAGGATAATCAAGTTGCTCTGTATTTGGCACCAGACCTTTCAGCCGTGGTCAAGATGCAGTGCAGCTAACTAGGGACTTGGCAAGACAAACCCATGTGGGCCACCAGAGCCAGGTGTGCAGAACTCAGGCTTGGCTCTGGAACCTAAAAGACCTCTAGATCATGGTTCTACCCTTCCAGGTCCTGATTCAGAGTCAGTCTTGCTCACTCAGGGACCATGCACTAATGAGGCAGTGGCCCTCCCAGAGATCAGGCAAGGGATACACCTATCCACACACTGAGTTATAACGTCATTTTCTGAGATTCAACTGTAGGGGAGGAGGACATTTCCTCTCCCCAAATGGGGGTTCGTCTGGCTGGAGAACGAATTAAATTCACATGAGACAGAATAGCAAGAGAAAATTAAACAAAGCTTTATGAGGAACCATGGCCTGGGGCCTTTCTTCCCGAAGGAAGAAAGGGCACTGAAGAAGTGGGGTGCACAGAGTGGTTATATAGCCCCCAAACGGGGTGTTTCACATGTGATTGAAAAGTCCCTTTTACAATAGTCACGAGGCTGCTCTGTCAGCACAGCGCTTGATGGAAACGGCAGATAGGTCTGCTGTCTCAGTGAGCGCCGCAGGGTGGCAGGTGTGTTGCCTCGGGCTGTGGGGTGTCACAGATGAGCGCCCGCAATCGGTTCCCAGCCTAAAGAAAGATGCTTAATCTTTAAGGAGATGCCAACCTTGGGAGGGGGAGGGAAGTCAGTTACAGGAGGTTACCAGACTAGCACAATAAAATGCAGATTTTAAGTCCTTGCCTTTGGTATTGATTAAGAGTTTTTGGAGAGTAGGTCATCTCCTTTCTTCTTCCTGGTACAGAGAGGGAGGCAGCTTTTACAGATAGAGATTTACCTTACAAATGTAAATGTGTCCTAAGGAAGGGCAAGTTCCATTCCTCAGAGCCTCCTTCCCTGTCCCAGTTTATCCAAAGCAATCAACCTCAAATAATCCTGATGCCAAAGAGACATATCTTGGGGTGGCCAATTCCAGGTCCCCACACAACCATGAACCTTGAAGCACACCACTGACCCAGACCACCCTACTGAACAAGGTATTGAAGGCAGAACCATCCAACCAGGGACCAGAAGGGATTCATGCGTGCCCAAAGCCCTGGTAACAAGCCTGTCAAGCAGAGAGGCCACAGCAGACCCAGCATATAACTAGCTCCATCCCAGCACAACTGGGATTCTGGAGGTAATCCCATCCACCTAGATGACAAATAGAAAATTATCTTTACTTGCTAACGCCACACTATAAAGCCCAGAAGAGGTCATTTCTATTTGAAATTCACAGACACCAATGCAAGACTACATACATCATGAAGAATCAGCAAAATATGCCCCCAAAGTGAAGCTAATAAACGTCCAATGACTGACTCCAATAAGCGGAGATCTACAATTTGTTTGACAAAATTCAAAATGATGATCTTAAAGATATTCAACGAAATGCAAGAGAATGCAGAGTATGAAACAAAATTTTAAAAATGCATGAACAAAGTGAGAAGATTGATAAATAAAAGAAACCATAGAAAGAACCCAACAGAATTCATGGAGTGAAGAATACAATGACAGAATTTAAAAATTCAACACAGGGCTTGGAAAATAGACCTGATTATGCCGAAGAAAAAGTGAGCTAATATGAAGACAGATCATTTGAAATTAGCCAGATAGAAGAACAAGTAAAAAAGTAAGGAAAGACTACTTGAATTATTAGACACTACCAAGGAAATGAACATTTACATCATGGGTTTTCCAGTAGGAGAAGAGAGAAAGTTGGACGGAAACTTTATTTAATGAAATAACAGCTGAATAATAACAAAACTTTCCAATCCCAAAGAGATGATCATCCAGCTCAAAGGATGTGTTGCAAGATCCACCTGTAGATTACAATGAAACATTATAATCAAAATGTTAAATGTTAAAGAAAAAGAGAGAATTTAAAGGCAGTAGACTAAAATGTCTCACAACATGTAATGGAACTGACATAAAACTATCAGCGGATTTCTCTGCAGAAATCTTGCAGACCAGTGAGGAGTGTGAGGATATTTTCAAAGTGCTGAAATGAAAATACTGCTCCCAAGAATAGTATATCAGGCCAAAACTATTCTTCAAACCTGAAAGGGATGTAAAGAAAACTGTATACAAACAAAAGCTGAGACTTCATCAACACTAAAAGTTTCTTACAAGAAATGCTAAAGGCAGTTAGTTCAGGTTGAAATAAAAGGGCGCTAAGGAACAACAAGGTAATATTTAAAGGTAGAAAACACACTGGCAAAGGTAAATATATATTCAAAGTTATAATACGCTAATCCCTCACTGATCCTGTGTAAAACACTTTTATCGCTGCGAGAAAACTAAAAAAAATACCAATACTAAAAATAACTAGAGCTACCATAATTTATTGTTGGATGTGCAACATAAGAAGACATCAAGTGTAACATCATTAGGAAAAAATGTAGGGGATGATAACTAATGACCTACACAGAACGTACCTTCTAAAAGCAGCAGAATATACAGTCTTCTCAAAAGTGCAACATGGATGGACCTTGAGGGCAGTATGCTAAGCGAAATAAGCCAGAAAGAGAAAGACAAACACCATATGATTTCACTCATGTGTGGAAGATAAGCAGTATACTTTTAATTTCTTCTATCTTTTTGGTGGCTTGTAGCTCATTTCTCTGTGTTACTAAAACGTATTGCATTGTTTGGATGTACCACACTTCGATTATCCATTAACTTACGAAAGGACACCTTGGTTGCTTCCAAGTTTTGGCAAAAAAAAAAAAAAGCTGCTATACACATCTGTTTGAGGGTTTTATATGGACATATATTTTCAAAGTGCATGACATACATAAAACTGACTTTGGAAGATTAGGTTAGACTATGTTTAGCCTTGTAAGAGACTGCTAAACGGCCTCCAAAGTGGCTGTCCTAAAAGCAGTCAATGAGGGTTCTTGCTGCTCTGTGTCCTTGTCAGCATTTGAAATATTTCATAGAAAATACGTAAACATTTTGTCGTCAGTATTTTGAAGTTTTGCCATTCTAAATAAGGATATGGTGATATGTTGTTTAAATATTTAATGGACAATGTCAGAATCATTGGGACCACATCAAACTAAAAATCTTCTGCCCAGCAAAAGGAACAGTGAATGTTATGGCAACCTACAGATGGGAGATAATTTTTGCAAATCCTATATTATATAAGGGGTTAATGCTCAAAATATTTCAGAAACTCACACATCCCCATAGCAAAAGACAAAATAATCTATTAAAAACTGGATAGAGAACTGAACAGACATTTTTCCAAAGAAGACATATAAGTAGCCAAAAAGTACATGAAAAATGCTCAGCTTCAGTAATCATCAGTGAAATATGAAAGAATACCATAGTGAAATAACATCTGAGAGCTGGTATAAGGCTATTATCAAGAAAATGGGAAATAACATGCGTTGACGAGGCTGTGCAGAAAAGGAAACACTTCTCTGCATAAATAGGAGTAACCACTGTGGGAAACTGTTTGGGACGTTCCTCAAAAAATTGAAAATGGAGTGATCATATGAGGTAGTGATTCCACTTCCTGAACAGAAATCACTGTCTTAAAGAGATATCTGTACCTTCATGTTGATTGCGGCATAATTTATAATAGCCATGACAAAGAAACAACACATGTTAATCATTGGAGGAATGAATAGCAAAAATGCCATATGTGTATTCAATGAAATATTATTCATCCATAAAAAAAGTCTTGGTATTTACGACAATACGGAAGGACCTTGAGGGTGTTATGTTAGTGAAATAGGTCAAACAGAGAAAGTCAAATACTGTATAATCTCATGTATATCTGGGATCATTTAAAAAAGCCAGGCTTGTAGAAGCAGAGAATAGATTGGTGATTGCCAAGGGCAGGGTTATTGGGAAAATGGAGAGATATTGGTAAAAGCATACAAACTTCCAGTTTTAAGAGAAATTCTGAGTAATCAGCATGGTGACTACTGCTGATAATTATCACATTCTTAAAAGTTTCTGAGAGAATAGATCTTAAATGTTCTTAAAGAAATCATAATGATGTGAGGCAATGATTCATTAACTAACCTTGGTTTATTAATCATCTGCAATATATACTAGTCTCAAATCATACGTTATACACTTTAAACTTTCACATTGCTGTAAGCCAATTTTATCTCGATAAAGCTGGAAAAAAACAGAGGGGAAGGTAAGTTGCTTTTCTAGATACCAGGAATGAATGAGTGGAAGTTGATTTTAGAAATGCAATGCCTTTTTATTGGCACCAATGTTAAATAGATATGTCCAACAAACTGTGTATAATATCTATATGAGGAGAGTGCTGAAACTATAATGAAAAAATTAAAAGATCCAAATAAATGGAATATTCCCTATTCACCAAAAGGAAGAATCAATATTGTTAAGATGTTAAGATGTCAGTTTTCCCCATCTAGACCTACAGATTTGATTTAATACCAGTAAAAATCATAGCAAGTTATTTTGTGGATATCAACATGCTGATTCTAAAATAGGTATGGGAAGACATAAGACACAGGATAGCCAATACAACATTGAAGGAGAACAAGTTCCGAGAGCTGTCACTGCTGGACTTCAAGGCATACTAAAGCTACAGTAATAGACAATGTGGTAGTACTTGAAGAATACACAGATGGATCAATGGAACAATATAGAGAGCCTGCTAATAGACTTACCCAAGTGTAGTCAAGTGATCCTTGACAATGGAGTAAAGATAAACTACAAAACTCCTAGAAGACAAGATAAGAGAAAACCTAGGTGAACTTAGGTTTAGTAATATCTTCCTAGACATGACAAAACCACAATCCATGAAAGAACAAATTGATAAGTTGGACTTCAATTAAATAGGAAACTTCTGCTCTGTCAAATATACTGTTAATAAAATAAAAGGACAATCAACAGACTGGAAGAAGATATATGCAGACGTATCTGATAAAGGACTGATATCCAAAATAGACAAAAATTCTAAAACACAAGAATAAGAAAACAATCTGATGAAAAAGCAAGCAGTAGATATACCTCACCAAAGAAGAGATACAGATGTTACATAAGCATATGAATATATACACAACATCACATGATTAGGGCATTGTCAATTAAAAGTTAATACAACAATAAGATACCATCTATTAGGAATGGCAAAAATTTAAAATACTGACAAAAAATATTTAACTATTTTCTATGAAATATTTCAAATGCTGATGAGGACGTGGAGCAACAAGAACTCTCATTAATTAATGAATGCCTTTAGGACACCCACTTTGGAAGCCATTTAGCTGTCTCTTACAAGGTTAAGCATAGTCTAAACTAATCTTCCAAATGATCGTTTATGTATTTCATATGCTTTGAAAATATATCTTCATACGGAACCATCAAATGGATGTTCATAGCAGCTTTATTCGTAATTGCCAAACATTGGAAGCAATCAAGGTGTTCTTTCATAAGTGTATGGGCAATCAAACTATGGTACCTCCACACAATGGAATATGCTTTAATGATACAAAGAAATAAGCTGTCAAGCCAGCAAAAAGACAGAGGAAATTAAAAGTATACTGCTTACCTTCCACAACGGTGCTTGTGTTTCTGCATCTGGCTTCTTTTGCTTAGCATAATACCCTAAAATTCCATCCATGTTGTACATAGCACAATTTTGTATTTTTCATGGCTGAGTAGCATTCCACTGCATCTATACCACATCATGTTTATCCATTCGTCAGTTGATGGACATTTGGGTTGCTTCCAAATCTTGCTATTGTGAATAATATGGGGATGAGCATATGCGTGCATAAATCCCTTGATATTGTTGATTTCATGTTCTTTGAGTAAATACACAGTAGTAGGATAGCTGGATCATATGGTATTTCTATTTTTAATTTTTTGAGAATTCTCCATACTGTTTTAGATAGTGGCTGCAGTAGTTTAAATTTCCACCAGCAGTGTATGAGATGTCCCTTTTCTCCATTTCCTCTCCAACGTTTGTTTTATTTTGTCTTGTTGATTATAGCCTTTCTGATGGGTGTAAGGTAATTTCTCATTGTAGTTTTGATTTTCATTTCCCTAGGAAGTAGTGATGTTGAACATCTTTTCAAGTACCTGTTGGCCATCTGTATGTCTTCTTTGGAAACATATCTGTCGGTATCCTCTGCCCATTATTTGATTGGGTTGTTTGTTTTTTGGTGTTGAGTCTTATGAGTTCTTTATATATTTTGGAAATTAATCCCTTGTTGGATTTATGATCTGCTAACATTTTCTCTCAGTTGGTGGGTAGTCTTTTCGTTTTGGTCATGGTTACTTTTGCTGTGCGGAAGCTTTTTAGATGATGTCATCCCCATTTGTTTTTCTTTGTTTCCCTTGCCTGAGTACACATGGTATTCGAAAAGATACTGCTAAGACTGATGTCAAAAAGTGTACTGCCTATATTTTCTTCTAGGAGTTTTATGGTTTCAGATCTTAACTTCAAGTCTTCAATCCATTTTGAGTTAATTTCTGTGGATGGTGTAACATAATGGTCAGCTTTCATTCTTTTGCACGTGGCTGTAGAGTTTTCAAAACACCTTTTATCGAAGAGAGTTCCCTTTCTCCACTGTACATTCTTAGTTCCTTTGTTAAAGATTAGCTGTCCATGTGTGGTTTTATTTCTGGGCTCTCAATTCTGCTCCATTGATCTGTGCATCTGTTTTTGTGCCACTATTCTGCTATTTTGATTATTATAGGTTTATAGCATATTTGGAAGCATATTTGGAGGGATTATGATCCCTCCAGCCTTGTTCTTTTTTTTTCTCAGGAGTGCTTTGGCCATTCACAGTCTTTTGTTGTTTCATATAAATTTTATGGGTTTTTTTTCTTCTATTTCCGTGAGAATATCATTGGAGTTCTGATTGGGATTGCATCAAATCTGTAAATTGCTTTCAGTTTATAGTTCAATTCGGTTTCAATTTAACGATGTTAAATCTTCCAATCCATGAGAATGGAATAACTCAGTTTTTTGTGTAGTCATCAATTTCTTTCAATAATGTCTTATAGTTTTCAGTGTATAGGTCTTTCATCTCCCTGGTTAAATTTATTCCTAGATATCTTAGTTGTTTTTGCTGCAATTGTAAATAGGATTATGTTCTTGACTTTACTTTCTGCTAGTTCATTTTTTATGTCTAGAAATACAACTGACTGTTGTGTGTAGATTTTGTCTGCTGCAACTTTGCTGTAGTTTCTTTCTAATAGTTTTTTGGTGGATTATTTAAGGTTTTCTACATATAGAATCATGTCATCCAAAAACAGTGAGCATTTCACTTCTTCCTTTCCAAGTTTGATTCCTTTTATTTCTTATTCTTGCCTATCTGCTCTGGCCAAAATCTGCAGTTCTGTGTTGAATAGGAGTGGTGAGATTAGGCACCCTTGTCTTCTTCCTCTTCTTAGAGGGATGGCTTTCAGTTTTTCACCATTAATTTTGATGTTGGCTGTGGGTTTATAGTATATAGCCTATATTATGTTGAGGCACTTTCCTTCTATACCCATTTTATTGATAGTTTTGATCATAAATGGATTTTGGATCTTGTCAATGCTTTCCTTCATCTATTGAGATGATCATGTGATTTTTATTCCTCATTTTGTTAATGCAGTTTATCACATTGATTTGTGGAGACTGAACTATTCCTGCATATGTGGAATAAATCCCACTTGATCATGGTGTATGCTCCTTTAATGTATTGCTCTATTTCACTTGGTAATGTTTACGCATTTATGTTCATCAACCACATTGGCATGTAATTTTTGTTTTTAGTGTTATCCTTGCCTGGTTTCGGAATTAGGGTAATGTTGGCCTCATAGGATGCGTTGGGGAGCATTATATCATCTTTAACTTTAGGAATAGTTTGAGAAGCATAGGTAGTAAATCCTCTTTAAATGTTTGGTACAATTCTCTAGAGAAGCTATCTGGTCCTGGACTCTTGTTTTGGGGGAGATTTTTGATTACTGTTTTAATCTCTTTACTTGTGATTCATCTATTCAGATTCTCTATTTCTTCTGATTCAGTTTTGGGAGGTTGTATGATTCAAAGAATTTATCCATTTCTTGTAGGTTATCTAGTTTGTGGGAAAACAGTTTTTTGCAGTATTCTCTTGTAATACTTTGTATTTCTGTAATTTTTCCTCTTTCCTTTCTAATTTTATGGATTAGACCCTTCTCTCATTTTGTCTTAGTGAGTCTAAGGTTTGTTAATTTTGTTTATCTTCTCAAGGAAACAGCTCTTAGTTTCATTGATCCTTTCTATTGTTTTTATAGTCTATAGTTTTTATAGTCATTTAATTCCAATGTAATTTTTATCATTTCCCTCCTTCTATTGACTTTGGGCTTTGTTTTTTTCTTTTTGTAGTTCATTTAGATGTATATTAACATTGCTTTTTTGACATTTTTTTCTTGTTTGATGTGGCAGGGCTGTATTGCTATGAATTTCCCTCTTAGAACCACTTTTGTTCTATCCCCTAAGACTTGGTAAGTTGTACTTTCACTTTCATTTGTCTCTAGTTAGTTTTTGATTTCCCCTTTGCTTCTGTCATTAATCCAAGGGTTGTCCAGTAGCATGTTGTTTAGTCTCCACATATTTGTGACTTCCCCAGCTTTTTTCTTGTAGTTGATTTCTAGTTTAATACCTTTGAGGTTGGAAAAGATGTTGCATGATTTCAGTGTTCTTAAATTTATTGAGGCTTCTTTGTTTCTGAACAAATGGTCTATCTTTGAGAATGTTCCATGTGCACTTGAGAAAAATGTGTTTTCTGCTGCTTTGAATGGAGTGTTCTCTATGTTTGTATTAAGTCCATCTGATCTAGTGTTTCACTGAAGTCCACTGTTTCCTTGTTGACTTTCTGTCTGGATGATCTAACCATTAAAAAGTGGGGTGTCAAAGTCCCCTACTATTATTGTGTTGTCAGTTTCTGCCTTTAGTTCTGTTAATTGTTGCTTTATATACATTGGTACTCCTGTGTTACGTGAATATATGTTAATAAATGTTATGTCCTCTTGGTGGAATGTACCTCTTATCATTATATACTGCCCCTCTTTGTGTCTCATTATTTTTTTATCTTTCAGTCTACTTTGTCTGATGTAAGTATGGCTACACCTGCTCTCTTTTGTTTGCCATTTACTTGGAGTATCATCTTCCATTTCTTCACTCTGAGCCTATGTTTGTCTTTAGAGCTGAGATGTATTTCGTGGAGGCAGCATATTTTTGGGTCTTGGTTTTAGTCCATCCAGAAACTACCTGTCTTTTGATTGGTGAATGCAATCCATTTGAATTTAAAGTGATTATTGATATATGAAGGGTTAATACTGTCATTTTATCTCTTGTTTTCCAGTTGTTCTATATTTCCAAAGTTTCTTTTTCATTGTATTTCAGAATTCCATTTAAGCTTGGTGGTTTTCTGTGATGGTTTTCTCACTTTTCTCTTTACTTATGATTTGTGACTCTACTCTGATTTTTTTGTTTAGTGGTTACAATGTTTGCATAAAAATCCCACAGATGAGATACTCCATTTTCTGATACTCTCCTATCTCCATTAGCCTATGCATATTTCATATCTTTCCTCTTCCCCTTCTCTGTTATTGTTGTTACCAATTATTCTTTATTTTGATGTGAGTTTGTGACTAAATTCAAGTGTTTATAGTTATTTTTGGTGCTCTCCTTTTATTTTCTATGTTATAATTGTTTGCTTTCCTATTCTGACATAGAGTTGCAATTTTATGATTTTGTATATCTCAAAGCTCTGAAACAGTTTGCCTTTTTGTTCTAGGTAGGAGGGCTCCCTTCATCATTTCTTGTAAGACAGGTCTAGTGGCAATGAACTCACACAGCTTTTCTTACCTGAAGAAGCTTTTATTTCTCCATCATATCTGAAGTATGATTTCACGCAGTAGAGTATTCTTGGCTGATAGATTTTGTCTTTCAGTATTTTTGAATATGTTGTTTCATTATCTCCTAGCCTATAAGGTTTTTGCTGAGAAATCCATTGAAAGTCTGATAGGAGTTCCTTTATAGGTTATTTAATTCTGCCTTGCTGCCTTAGCATTTTTTCTTTGTCATTGACTTTTGACAGTTTTAATATTATATGCCTTGGGGAAGGTCTTTTTGCATTCATATAATTAAGGGTTCTCTTTTCATAAGATTCAATATACATATCATATATTATATATAAAGAATAAGTATGAATATATGTATTTATATGTTTATTGAGTTATTTGAGTCTCAAATCAGGAATCACAACTCTAATTATTGCTCTGTGTGTGTGTGGCCACTGCAGTATGTGTTCCATTTCATTATTGGTCTTCTAGTGGTTTGCCAAAGATTAAGCCCCTGGAACAGAGAAGAAAAGAAAAACCTGTCCTTGTGTTAGCAGACTGGCTCTTCTCTGGGGTGCTCCTTCAATGACTAGCCACACAGATGACAGTTCTGCTTTAGCCTTCATTTCCTGTTTGCATAGAGTATAAGGTTTAACCAGAGGAGAATACTTAACTGTATCTTTATGTCTTATCTGAGCCTATGTCAAGATCTGGGCATACCTGTGATCTTTCATATTTGTTGGTATACTAAGAAACTTTTCAGAGCCATTATTCCCCCATGTATCTCCATTTCCAGCCTCTTCCTTCTCAGGTTTTACAATCTATCTACTGGCTTTACTGGTCGTTATTCTTGCCCCAGGTAGCCATGACTAGTATATTTGCCTTTAGATACATAAGACACACACTATCCATGAGAATATTTCAACCCCGAGAAAGTTGTGAGGTGGGTAAACCAAGGCAAGCCTGTATCAAATCCCTCACATAGCAGGAAGTTTTGAGACAGGCCAAAACAGACAACCACAATCTTTTCCAAACAAAGGTCCCTGTGGTTGCTATTGGTCTATGTGGCACTGAGAGCTGCATCAGCAATGTAGGCTACTATCTTCACAGCCCTGGCTGAGCTGGAGAGTCAAGAATGATGAGCAGGTAAACTGAAACTTCCTATTGATGTCCAGCAGCTTCTTTATATATGATGCATTCCTCTGGTTGTAAGCATTTAAAATTAGACTCCAAAGTCCTGAAAAGATTGTCTCTGACGCTTTTTTCTTACCAGTATAATCATTTGCAGAGAAGGAGTACCCTATTGTGCCATTTTTGATAAACTACATTACAAATATAATTTTATAAAGGCTAGCTAAAAATTTCAGCATGATGAAGCTGTTTACCCTCAAAGAGACTACCATATTCACCCTTTAAAAAATTATTATTTATTTACAAATAGTAACAGTAGGGGCCATTGGGAATGTGCGACTACCTGGAAATAGTTGAATACTTTCTATTTCATTTGTAGCAAGTGTTTAAAATGGTGGACATGTTTAACTGAGAGACAATAATTACATGAAAGCTTTACCTCATTCCTTAAATCTGTAAGTCAACTTTCTTGTAGCATTTTTATTGAGATAAAATCTACATAATATAAAATCAATTAATTTAAAGGGTATCACCAAGTATTTGTATATCTAATGTTCTACAACAATCCCCTCTACCTAATTCAAAACATTTTACTCACCCACAAACAGATCATTTTCCAATACACTATTCCTCAAGCACTAGCAATCATTATTTTGCTTTTTGTCTCTACAGATTTAACTCCTCTTTATATTCATGTAACTTATGCCAAGCATTATGAAAGTCCTTGTTACTGGCTCCTTTCAGTTAGCTAATACTTTCACGTTGTGTCATGAATCAGTACTTCACCACTTTTAATATTAAACAATATACTGTTTTGTTTATCCATTAAGCAATGGAGGGACGTTCAGATTGTTTCCAACTTTAGGATATTGCAAATATCCTAAATAATCATCCTAATAAAATATCCTAATATAATCATTTCTGAAAATCTTTTTGTTTGAACAGAGTTTACAATTATTGTGGATATACTTCTAGGGGTGAAATTGATGGTTCATATGGCATTTTAATATTTAACCTGTAAGGAACCACTAAACCATTTTCCACACACAACAGATGCAACTGTTTACACTACTGAGAGGAATGTAAAAGGCTACACTTTCTCCACTTTGAGCAACATTTGCTATTTTCAAGGCTTTTCTTTTTTATTTTTAACACTATTATAATGGATGTGAAGTGACATCTTATTGTGGCTTGGCTTGCATTTTCCTAGTGACTAATGCTGTTGAGTATCTTTTCTTGTGCCTATTGGCCATTTTTATGTCTGTGTTGGAGAAATGTCTATTCAAGCTCCATACATGTTTTTAATAGAGCTGCCCTTTTTTTCTTCAGTTAAAAAGTTTTCTATATATTCTGGATCTTAGACCATTATTAAGTATATGATTTGCAAATTACTTTGCTCATTAAATAGGTTACCTTTTTTTGCTCCCTTCACAAAGGTAAACTTTTCCTTCCTTTGGTAAACTTTTGCTCATCAGAATTTGATGAAGTCCAACTCATCTCTTTTTTCTATATCTTAGTTTTACCTAAGAATCCACTGCCAAATGTGCAATCATGAAAACGTACATGTAGGATTTCATGTAAGAGTTTTATAGTTTTAGCCTTTACAGTTAGGTCTTTGTACTATTTGGGGTTAACGTTTGTCTGTGGCATGATGCAGAAATGCAATTTTTTTCTTTTTCATTTCAATTTCATGTTCTCTTAGCACTATTTGATGAGACTATACTCTCCCCATTTTCCCATAAAACATCTTAAAACACTTGATTCCAAAATTGATGACTACTGATGTATGGAGTTATTTCTGGACACTCAATTTCTTTGTGTTGATCTATGCTATCTCTCCATATGCCAGAGTTTGGTTACTGTAACCTTGCAGTATTTTGTCACGCTGAGAAATGTGAAATCTCTGAATTTAATCTTCTTCAAGATCATTTTGGTTAATCAAGCTCCCTCGCAATTCCATATACATTTTACAGTTGTTATAGGCACAAGTGCAAAATGGTCATGGGGGTTTTGGCAGGGATTTTATTAAGTTTAGAGATTAGTTATGGGGAGTATTTCCATTGTAATAATATTACATCTCCAAATCCATACACTCAAGATGTCTTTACAGTTATTTAGAGTTTTGTAGTTTGCTTTTCTAAAAAATATCTTTGGGTGTGTTTTGCAGTTTTCAGTGTAGAGGACTCATACTCTCTTCGTTAAATTTGTTCCTAAGTATTTTATACTTTCTGATATCTTAAGGATAAATTGGCATCTTAATTTCCTATTTGGGTTGTTACTTGATGGTTTATAGAAATGCCAGTGATTTTTGTGTTGATCTTTCCTTAACGATTATTTAATTCTAAAACTTTTTTATTACCCCAAACAGAAAGCCTGTAACCCTTAAGTAATAACTCTCCACTCTCACTTACCTGAGGCCCTAGTAATTTCTAACCTACTTTCTATCCTTGTGAATTTGCCTGTCCCAGAAACCCCACACGTAAGTGGGAATAACATAGCTTTAGTTCCCCTGTGACTGGCCTATGTTGCCTAGCAACATGTCTTCAAAGTCTGCCCATGTTGGAGATAAGAACAAAATTCTTCTGTGACATCCAATAATAATTTATTGTACATGTTTACCACAATTTTCTTATCTGTTAAGCCTGATGGAGACTTGGGTTATTTTCACCTTTCAGCTACTGCTAGTAATACTGCTATGAACTCTGGCATACTGGAGTCTCTGCTTCTCATTTCTGAGGGTATATGCTTAGGCCTGGAATTGCTGGATCATGTGCTAACCCTATGTTTAGCTCTTTCAGGAACTGCCAAATTGTCTTCCGGTAAAGCTTCACCATTTTATATTTGTGACAGCAATACACAAGAGCTCCAGTTGCTCCACATATTCACTCATGTTTGTTATTCTCTGTTGGTTTGCTTTTATTTTAAAATTTTAGACATTCTAATGAGAAAAAGTGGTATCTCCTGTGTATTTATTGCATTTCTAGAATGAGGAGTGGTGCTGAGCATCTTTTCATGTGCTTATTGGCCTGGTGTATATCTTCTTTTATAGAAATATTTCTTTAAGTCTTTTGCTTATTTTTTTCTTTTTTTTTCAGTTAATGATAGGTTACAATCTTGTGTGATTTCAGTTGTACATTAATGTTTGTCATTCGTGTTGTAGGTGCACCATTTCACCCTTTGTGCCCACCCCTCTCCCCACCTTTCCCCTGGTAGCCACCAATATGTTCTCTTTGTCCATGTTTTTAAATTCCTCATATGAGTGGAGTCATACAGAGATTATCCTTCTCTAACTGGCTTATTTCACTCAACATAATTCCCTCAAGGTCCATCAATGTTGTTGCAAATGGGATGATTTTGTTCTGTTTTGCAGCTGAGTAGTATTCCATTGTATATATATACCACAACTTCTTTAACCATTCATCTGTTGATGGGCACTTAGGTTGCTTCCATGTCTTGGCTATTGTAAATAATTCTGCAATGAACATTGGGGTGCATAGGACTTTTGGAATTACTGACATGAAGCTCTTTGGATAGATACCCAGTAGTGGAATGGCTGGATCGTATGGTAGTTCTATTTTTAATTTTTTTAGGAATCTCCATACTGTTTTCCATAGTGGCTACACTAGTTTGAATTCCCACCAGCAGTGTATGAGGGTTCCATTCTCCACAACCTCTCCAACATTTGTTACTATTAGATTTAGATATTTTTGTCATTCTAATGGGTGTCAGATGATATCTCAGTGTACTTTTGATTTGCATTTCCCTGATGATCAGTGATGATGAGCATCTTTTCATGTGCCTATTAGCCATCTGTATATCTTCTTTGGAGAAACGTCTGTTCATGTCTCCAGCCCATTTTTTGATCGGGTTGTTTGATTTTTTGTTGTTGAATTGTGAGAGTTCCTTATACATCATGGATATTAAGCCTTTGTCAGATATATGACTTGCAAATATTTTTTCCAAGTTAGTGGGTTGTTTTTCGTTTCAATCCTGTTTTCATTTGCCTTGAAGAAGCTCTTTAGTCTGATGAAGTCCCATTTGTTTATTCTTTCTATTATTTCCCTTCTCTGAGAAGACATGGTGTCCGAAAAGGTCCTTTTAATACTGATGTCAAAGAGTGTACTGCCTATGTTTTCTTCTAGAAGCCTTATGGTTTCAGGTCTCACTTTTAGGTCTTTGATCCATTTTGAGTTTATTTTGGTGAATCGTGAAAAAGAATGGTCAATTTTCATTCTTTTACATATGGCTTTCCAGTTTTCCCAACACCATTTGTTCGAAAGACTCTCTTTTCTCCATTGTATGCACTCAGCCCATTTGTCGAAGATAAGCTATCCATAGATGTGTGGTTTTATTTCTGGGCTTTCAATTCTGTTCCATTGACCTGTGTACCTGTTTTTGTACAGTACCATGCTGTTTTGATTACTGTAGCTTTGTAGTAAGTTTTGAAGTCAGGGGTTGTGATGCCTCCTGTTTTGTTCTTTTTTCTCAGGATTGCTTTAGCAATTCAGGGTCTTTTGTTGACCCATATAAATTTTTGGATTCTTTGTTCTAATTCTGTAAAGAATGTCATTGGGATTCTGATTGGGATAGCATTGAATCTGTAAATTGCTTTAGGTAGAACGGACATTTTAACTATGTTTATTCTTCCAATCCATGTACATGGAAGGTCTTTCCATCTCCTTATGTCGTCATCCAATTCTCTCAGAAAGGCCTTGTAATTTTCATTATATCGGTCCTTCACTTCCTTAGTTAAATTTACCCTGAGGTATTTTATTCTTTTTGTTGCAATTGTGAATGGTATTGTGTGCTTGAGTTCTTTTTCTGTTAGTTCGTTATTAGACTATAGAAATGATACTGATTTAGGCAAATTGATTTTATACCCTGCAACTTTGCTGTAGTTGTTGATTACTTCTAACAGTTTGCCAATGGATTCTTTGGGGTTTTCTATATATAAGATCATGTCGTCTGCAAACAGTGAGAGTTTCACTTCACCTCTCCCTATTTGGATTCCTTTTATTCCTTTTTCTTGCCTGATTGCTCTGGCCAGGACCTCCAGTACTATGTTAAATAAGAGTGGTGATAGAGGGCATCCTTGTCTTGTTCCTGTTTTCAGGGGGATGGGGTTCAGTTTTTGCCCGTTGAGTATGATGTTGGCTATGGGTTTGTCATACATGGCCTTTATTATGTTGAAGTAGTTCCCTTCTATGCCCATTTTGTTCAGAGTTTTTATCATAAATGGCTGTTGGATCTTGTCAAATGCTTTCTCTGCATCTATTGAGATGATCATGTGGTTTTTCCTCAGTTTGTTGATGTGGTGTATCACGTTGATTGATTTGCGGATGTTGAACCATCCCTGTGTCCCTGGTATGAATCCCACTTGATCATGATGTATGATTCTTTTGATGAATTGCTGAATTCTGGTGGCCAAAATTCTGTTTAGAATTTTTGCATCTATGTTCGTCAGTGATGTTAGCCTGTAGTTCTCTTTTTTCATGGTGTCCTTGTCAGGTTTTGGTATCAGCGTGATGTTGGCCTTGTAAATGTGTTAGGAAGTGTTCCATGTGCCCTAATTTTTTGGAATAGCTTGAAAAGGATAGGTTTTAAATCCTCTCTGAAAGTTTGGTGGAATTCCCCACGGAAGCCATCTGGTCCTGGGGTTTTATTCTTTTGGATGTTGTTGATTGCTGTTTCAATCGCTTTTTTTGTGATTGGTCTGTTCAAATTGTCTGCTTCTTTTTGAGTGAGCTTTGGGAGATTGTAGGAGTCCAAGAATTTATCCATTTCCTCTAGGTTATCCATTCTGTTAGCATAGAGTTTTCCGTAGTATTCTCTTATAATCCGTTGTATTTCTGCAGAGTCTGTTGTTATTTCTCCTCTTTCATTTCTGATTTTGTTTATTTGAGCTTTCTCCCTTTTTTTCTTTGTAAGTCTGGCTATGGATTTGTCAATTTTATTTATCTTCTCAAAGAACAAGCTCTTTGTTTCATTGATCCTTCCTACCACCTTTTTCGTTTCAATAGTATTTATTTATTCTCTGATTTTTATTATTTCTCTCCTTCTGCTGACTTTGGGCTTTATTTGTTCTTTTTTCTCTAGTTCAGTTAGGTATAGTTTAAGATTGCTTATTTGGGATTTTTCTTGTTTGTTAAGATGTGCCTGTATTGCGATGAATTTTCCTCTTAATACAGATTTTGCTGTATCCCATATGAGTTGGTATGGCATGTTATCATTTTCATTAGTTTCCAGGTATTTTTTTATTTCTTCTTTAATTTATGCAATGATCCATTGCTTGCTCAGTAGTGTATTATTTAGTTGCCACATCTTTGTGCCTTTCTCAGCTTTTTTCTTGTAATTAATTTCTAGCCTTATAGCGTTATGATCAGAGAAGATACTTGTTATTATTTCAATTTTTTTAAATTTGTAGAGGCTTGCCTTGTTTCCCAACATATGGTCTATCCTTGAGAATGTTCCATGCGCACTTGAGAAGAATGTGTATTTTGCTTTTTTAGGATGAAGTGATCTATATATGTCTATTAAGTCCAATTGTTTTAGTTTTTCATTTAGCTCCACTATTGCTTTGTTGATTTTCTGTCTGGATGATCTGTCCATTGATGTGAGTGGGCTGTTGAGGTCCCCTGCTATTATTGTGTTGTTTTTAACATCTTCCTTTAGGTCTGTTAATAGTTGCTTTATGAACCTTGGTGCTCCTATGTTGGGTGCATAGATATTTATAAGTGTTATTTCTTCTTGATGAAGTGTCCCTTTGATCATTATATATTGTCCCTGTGTGTCTCTCTTTACCTGTCTTATTTTGAAATCCACTTAGTCTGACATAAGAATTGCAACACCTGGTTTTTTTTCCCCTTGCTATTAGCTTCAAGTATTGTCCTCCACCCCTTCACTCTGAGCCTGTGTTTGTCCTTGGGGCTGAGGTGTGTTTCCTGGAGGCAACAAATTGTTGGATCTTGTTCTTTAATCCATTTTGCCACTCTGTGTCTTTTTACTGGAGAGTTCAATCCGTTTACATTAACAGTGATTATTGATGTATGCGGACTTAAAGCTGTCAATCTGCTGCTCATTATCTGGCTTTCCTGCTTTTCTCTTCCTGTGTGCTTTATCCTACCCATTTGATAATGCAATTTCTTATGCTGGGTTTCTTAGATTTTTGCTTATTTATGATTTGTGTCTCTGTTCTGTTATTTAGTTTAGTGGCTACCCTGAAGTTAGTATTTAGAATCTCGTATATAATATAGTCTATTCTCTGGTGGTCTCTTACTTACTTGGCCTAGACTAATTTAGTCCCTTTGCTCTTCCCCTCCTAAATTATTATTTTCACTTCTTGTTCCAACTTGTGTTATGAGTTTGTAGTTAGAGTGATAAGATCGTCTTTGCTTTGGTAGTTTCCTTACCTTTATCCTAATGCTATAGTTGAATATTTGCTATCCTATTCTGGTTCTATTTATCTGTCTCCCTACTCTGTGGTTTGTGACCCCTTTCTCCCTTTTTTTCCAGGTATGAGAGCCTTCTTGAGGATTTCTTGTAGTGGAGGACTTTTGGTTACAAATTCCCTTAACTTTTGCTTGTCTGGAAAAGATTTAATTTCTCCCTCATATCTGAAGGATATTCTTGCTGGATAGAGTATTCTTGGCTGAAGATTTTTATCTTTTAAAGCTTTGAATATGCCACTCCATTCTCTCCTAGCTTGTAAGGTTTCTGCAGAGAAATCCGCTGAAAGTCTGGTAGGAGCTCCCTTGTAGGTAATTTTCTTTTGTCTTGCAGCCCTGGGTATTCTTTCTTTGTCATTCATTCTTGCCATTTGTACTACTATATGCCTTGCAGTAGGTCTTTTTACATTGACAAATCTAGGAGATCTGAAAGCTTCCTCTAAACACATTTCTCCCTCAATCCCTAGATTTGGGAAGTTCTCTTCTATAATTTCATTAAGCACACTTTCTGCTCCATTTTCCTTTTCCACGTTCTTGGGAATTCCTGTGATCCTTAAATTCTTTCTCCTCATTGAATCTGCTATCTAATACTTTCCTCATTCCTTTTAATCCTTAGTTCTCTTTCTTCCTCTGTCTGGAGCCATTCAGCCTGTCTATCTTCAATTATGCTAATTTGCTCTTCTATGGAGTCTACCCAGGCATTCAGGGAATCCATATTCTGTTTTATCTGGTCCATTGTGTTTTTCATCTCTAGTCATTCTGTTTGATTCTTCTTTATAATTTCAATCTCTTTTGTGAAGTAACTCCAGGACTCGGCTTGTTTCTCTCTTTCTCTCTACCTCATTGAGTTTTTTGATTATAGTTGCTGTGAACTCATTTTCATTTAGTTTACCTAATTCCAAGTCCTCAGGTCTTAATTCTGTGTTTTTATTGTTTTCCTTCTGGTCTGGGACTTTTATAAATTGCTGGATGATGGAGGAGCGGTTTTTTTGCATGGTGGTAGAATTCGGTTGCGGTTACAGTGTGTCGCCACTAGATGGGGTCGAGTGCGTTCTGAGCTCTCTGCCTTCTGGCAAGATCGGCTCTCTGCCCAGTGCGCTTTGCTGGGGCGGGGAGGGGGCAGGACGCGGTTTCTCTCGCGCACCGATCTGGATTTGATCAGTTCTGTTCTCTGGTCTCCTGGGGCCCTGCGTTTATGGGGTCCCCCGAGCATGGAAGCTTTCCCCCATCAGTGGGTTTCCACTGTACCTGCGGTGGGAGTCCTAGACTATCCCCTGGTAGTGCAGCCCCTCCCCTGCTCATTCCTGGACCTGCATGGCGATCCCGGTTTCTAGGGGATGGAGCGATGTTCTCTCCTACCCCGTTCCAGCTCCTCTGAGGCGGGCAGTAGGGGCTCTGTCCTCTGTCTTTTGATACTGTAGGTCTCTGAGTCCTGGCATAGGTTCATTAGCTGAAATTCAGGGGTTTTTTTTCAGTCCTTTGTTGTACTTTGGAGGGGAGAGAGTCCCGGGTCAGCTCACCCCACCATTTTGCTCCCAGGACTAGCCCATACCCCATCTTTTGCTTATTTTTGAATAGGATTTTTTTTCTATTGTTGAGGTGTAGAATTTCTTTATATAATCCAGATAATAATTCTTTATTGAATATATAAATTTGCAAATTTTTCTCCCATCTTGTACCTTGTCTTTTCACTTTGTTGATAGTGCCCTTTGGTGCACCAAAGTTTCTAATTTTGATATGCAGTTTATTTTTTCTTTTGTCACCTGTTCTTTTGGTGACATAAAAAAGAAACAATGGCCAAGTGCAATATCATGAAGATTTTCCTGACATTTTCTTCTAAGAATTTTATAGTTTTAGCACCATGGTTAGACCTTTAATCCATTTTAAATAAAGTGTTACTGTGTAACACAAAAGCCCGACTTTATCTTTTTTCACGTGGATGTCCAGTTTTCCAGCACCACTTGTGAAAAGCCTTTCCTTTTCCCATGGAAAAGATTTAACAGCCTTGTCAAAAATTATTTGACCATACATTTGGGAGATAGTCTTTTTCACTGGAAAGTCACAGAACTTATTTATCTCTAGTTGACTTTTATAGGCTTGTTCATATTCCTCTACATAAGAGCATGCTATCTGCAAATAAAGATAATTTTACTCCTTTATTTCCAATTTAAAGGACTTTATTTATTTTTTTCTTCCTAGTTGTTTGGCTAGAACCTCCAACACAACCTCTAGTACAAGTGGCACAGGCAGGCACCATAACTTGTTCCTGAACTCGAGGAAAATCTTTTCGTCTTTCACCATGGACTATGGTTTTGTCTGAACTTCTTATAAATGGACTTTTTCTTCTTAAGGAAGTTCTTTCTACTTCAGATTGTTGGAGATTTCATCAAGAAACAGTTTTGGATTTTGTCAAAAGTTTTCTCATAGTCGATTGAGATATTCATGTAGCTTCTTTCTCTCCGTTCTGTTAGGATGGGATATCATATTGATTGATTTTCATCATGGAATCACTTTTGCATTCCTGGAGTACATACTGCTTGCTCATGATGTATAATCATTCCTATATCCTGCTGGCATTCTTCATTTTTGAAGGATACTTTTGCTGGACATAGAAGTTTTGGTTGACAGGTTTTGCTTTGTTTTTCTCTTTCTCTTTCAGCATTTTAAAATACATCATCCCACTGCATTCTGACCTGTAAGGTTTCTGATAATAAATTGTTGAGCTTTCTGAGTACTCTATGTATGTGATGAGTTGCTTCTGTCTTGCTGCATTCAAGATTCTATCTTTCTCATTTGATAGTTTAATCGTAATGCATATCAGTGTGAATCTCTCAGTTTATTTCACTTTCTGTTTGTTGCACTTCTTGTATATGTAGATTCCTGTTTCCCATCAAATTTGGGTAATTGTTGGCCAACACTTCAAGAAATGTTTATTCTACTCCTTTCTCTCTCTCCTCTCTTTCTGGAATTCCCTTTATGTGTGTGTGGGGACATCAGATGTTACATGACAGGTCCCTTAGGCCTGTTCACTTTTCTTCATGCCTTTTTCTCCCTACTCTTCAGGCAGGATAATCTCAGTTGATCTTTCTTCAAGTTCACTAATTCTTTATTTTGTCTGATTAAATCTGCTGATGGACCACTGGTGTTCTTTTCATTTCAGCTATTGTAGTTTTTGGCTCCATAATTTATATTAAATTACTGTTTTGAAATTTCTACCTCTTTATTGATATTTTTTATTTGTTGAGACATCATCTTCATGGTTTTATTTTGTTATCTGTTTAGTGCTTAATTCTCATGGTATCCTTTATGTCTATGAGCATGTTTAAGACAGTTAACTAGTCTATCATACTAGACAGTCTTTGTCTGGTCAGTTCAATATTTGAATTTCCTCAGGGCTTGTTCCTGCCGCTTTTTGTACCTGTCAATGGGCCATCCTTCCCTGGTGCTTTGCATGCCTCATAATTTTTGTTGAAAACTGTCTGTTTTGAATATTATAATGTGATACCTAAGAAAACCAAATTCTTTTCCTTCTCCAGGGCTTTCGGTTGGTGGTGATAGTGGGCACCATTTTCAATGACTTTTCTAAATGATTTTTGCAAAGATTGTATTCATGTGGCCAATGAAGTCAAGTTTCCATCATCTCAGTGACATGAGACTATCTCTTGTTGACTAGTGACGTGACACAGATTCCTTTAATTGCAAGTCTGCAGCCTCTTCATTAGGTCCTTCTTTCATTATTATACGTTGTAATTAGATTCCAGAGTTCCAATAAATTATTGTGGAAAATTTTGCCAGCTTAAGGTTTCTTTAATCATGGAATGGGTGGTTGTAGCTTCTCACTTCACCACTTTCAGTACCAGACCATCAGATAAGACCATTGTTAAGACCATTGTTCACCTCCTGGAGCCAATGCTTACAGAACGCAATTGGAGAACTGTGCAGCTACTTGATTTACCAGATTCCCAGACTACAGATGAGTAAAGAATCTCACTTCTGATGAGCCCAGAAACCTTAAGATATTTGGGGAAATTTCAGAAGTAATTCTCTACAATGATAAAGAAGAGAGAAATGCACCAAAACCTGTAGATTCAACAGGTGTTATGTAATGGCGGGCTACTGAGGTTGTTTTTCTAGTCTTGGAAGCATTTAAAAATTTAATTTGAGATTTGTTATGAAAACATCCAGCAAAGCAAACTTTAAAAGGCCCACACTGATATATGCACCCCTATTTCATTGTAGCATTGTTTACAATAGTCAAGAGATGGAAGCAAGTGGCATTTCTGACTTCACGTGTCACACTCCCATGGAGTTTCAGACTTTGTGTATAATAGTCCCCCTGGTGTTTCTGTGTTTGTATGTAACACTCCCACTTGCATCTCTGACATCATTTGTAACACACTACCTGGCATCTGTGCCTTTGTGTGTCACACTACCCCTGGCATCTTCGACTTCATATTTAACAATCCCCTTGCCACCTCTGACTTCATGTGTCACACTCCACCTGCCGTCCCTCATTTCGTGCCTCACACTCCTCCAGAGATCTCTGACGTCATGCATGACACACCCCATGGCATCTTCTGACTTCCCTTGTCACACTCCCTGTATTGTCTCTGAGTTTGTGTGTCACATACACCCTTCCATCTATAACTTCAGGTATAACACTCCCAATGGCATCTCAGACTATGTGTATAAAACTCTACATGGTGTCTCTAATTTCCTGTGTAACACTTACTCTGGTGTGTTTGACTTTGTGCGTCACACTCCCCACTGGTGTCTTGGACTTGTGTGTCACATTCTCCCTTGTGTCTCTGACTTCCTGTGTAAAACTACCTCTGGTGTTTCCAATTTCGCTTGTTACACACACCCTGTGGTCTGTGGCTTTGTGCCTCACACTGCACCTTCATGTTTCAAACTCTGCCTGATGTATCTGACTTTGTGTGTCACACTCCCCCTGGCGGTAGGGGACTTTGTGTGTTACACACCATGAGGTGTTTCTGACTTCCTGTGTAACTCCCCCTGGTGTCTATGACTTTCTTTGTAACACATCCACTGGCATCTATGACCTTGTCTGTAACACTCAAATTGATGTCTCTGTCTTCATTTGTAACATGCCATGTGGCATCTCTGACTTCAAGTATCACATTCCCATTGGTGTCTCTGACTTCGTGACTATCAATCCCCCCAGTGTCTCTGACTTCACATGTAACACTTTCCCTGGTGTGTCCTACTTCACATGTGACACGCCAGGTGGTGTTTCTGAATTTGTGTGTCACACTCGCTCTGGGATCTCTGATTTCATGCATCACATTCCCCCTGGTTTCTCTGACTTCATGTTTCACACTTCAGCTGTGGTCTCTGACATCACGTATCACACTTCCCATGGCGTTTGTGACTTAGTACTTCACACTCTCTGTCATCTCTGACTTGGTGCATAACCTTCCCCATATCATCTCTTCTTGTGTCACACTCCCCCTGCCATCTATCACACTCCTACTGGTGTCTCTGACTTTGTGTGTCACAGTCCCCCTGGAGTCTTTGACATCATGTGTAACACCATACTTCTCCTCTCTTATTTTGTGTGTAACACTCCCTGTGGTGTCCTGACTCCATGTATATCACTCCCAGAGTAGTCTCTGACTTGGTGTGTAACATTCCAAGTGGCATCTCTGACTTTGTGTGTGACAACCTATATGTTGTCTCTTAATTCTTGTATCACACTCCCCCTGAAGTTTTTGACTTTGTATCTAACACTCCCCTGGCATCAGAGTCTTCTTGTATCACACTCCCCATGGTGTCTGTGACTTTGTGTTTCACACTCCCCCGTCATCTCTGAATTCATGCATAACACTCCCCCTGTCATCTGGTACATCGTGTGTAGCATTCCCCCTGGTGTCCCTGATTTCATCTGTCCCTTTCCCCCTGGTGTCTGCCATCTCTGACTTCATGTGTAACATCCTACGTGTCATGTCTTAATTAGTGTATCACACTCCCTCTGAAGTTTCTAACTTCATGTGTAACACTCCCCCTGGCATCTGAGTCTTCTTGTGTTACACTCCTCATGGTGTCTGTGACTTTGTGTTTCACACTCCCCCGTCATCTCTGGATTCATGTATAAGACTCCCCCTGTCATCTAGTACATCGTATGAAACACTCCCTCTGGAGTCTCTGATTTCCTGTGTCCCTCTCCCCTGGTGTCTCTGTCTTCATGTTTAACACTCCATGTGGTGTCTCTGACATCGTGTGTAACACTCCCCTTGGGGTCTGACTTCATGTGTAACACTCCCCCTCGTGTCTCTGACTTCTTGTGTAACAATCCATGTGATGTTTCTGTCTTCCTGTGTAACACTCATCCTGGCATCTTTGAATTTGTGTGTAACGCTCTGCCTGATGTCTCTGATTTCGTTGCCACACTCCCCCTGGCATTTCAGACTTCCTCTGTAACACTCCACATGCTGTCTCTGACATCGTTTTTAACACTCCTCCTGTGGTTTCTGACTAAATGCATGACCCTATCCCTGTGGACTCTGACTTCGTGTGTCACACTCCCTGTGGTGTCTCTGACTTCTCGTCTCATACTCCCCCTGCCATCTATCACTTCCTGTATAACATTCCCCATGGTGTCTCAGACTTAGTGTGTAACACTCCTGATGGTATCGCTGACATCGTGAGTGACAATCACTTGCCTGTCTCTGACTGGGAGTATAACACTCCTTTTGGCATCTCTGATATCATGCCTAACACATCCCATGTTACCTCTGATTTCATGTGTCAACCTTCCCCTGGCATCTCTAACTTCGTGTACCACACTCCCCCTGGCATCTCTGACTTCATGTGTTACACACCTGGTGGCATCACTAAGTTTTTATGTCACACTTCCCATTGTGTTTCTGAGTTCATGTGTCACACACCTTATGGCTTCGCTGATTTGGTGTGTCTCACTCCAGCTATGATCTGAATTTGTGTGTCTACAAATCCCCTGTCATCTTTGACTTCATTTGTCACTCAATCCCTGGTATCTTTGGCTTTCTTTGTAGCACTCCCCCTGGCTTCTCTGACTTCATGTGTCACATTCCCAGTGGTGTCTCTGACTACCCATGTAACGCTCCCCCTTGAGTCTTTGACTTCATGGGTAACACTCCCCTGTGGCTTCTCTGGCTTAGTGTGTAACTGTCCCCTGTTGTCTCTGCCTTCATGTGACACTCTCTCACTGGTGTCTCTGACTTAGTGCATCATACTCCCCCTGGTGTCTCTATCTTGATTTGTAACGCACACCCACTGGCATCTCTGAGTTCATGTATAACACTCCACGTGGCCTCTCTGAATTCGTGTGTCACACTCCCCTGTCACTTTTGATTCATGTGTCATTCACACCCTGGTATCTTTGGTTGGTGTGTCACAATTCTCCTGGTGTCTTTGACTTCGATTGTAAAACCCTCACTGGCATCTCAGAATATATGTCTAATGGTCATCGTGGTGTCTCATTTTGTGTGTCTCACTGCACCTGGCATCTCTATCTTCATGTATCCTACTTCCCCTAGTGTCTCTGACTTTATGTGTAACTCATTCAGTGGCATCTCTAATTTCATGTGTCACACTCCCCCTTGTGTTTCTGAGTTCATGCATCACACTCTCCCTGGTGTCTCTGACTTTGTGTGTAACACTATATACTAGGCATCTCTGACATAGTGTGTCACATTCGCCATGGCTTCTCTGCCTGCATGTGTAACACACCCTGGGGTCTCTGACTTTGTGTGTCACTCCACTTGGCATTTCTTCCTTTGTGTTTAGCACTCTCCCTTGGCATCTGAGACTGTGTGTAACACTCCATGTGGTGTCTCTAACTTTGTGTGTAACACTGACCATGGTGTCTCTGACTTCATGTGTCATGATCTGCAAGGCATATCTAACTTCATCTGTCACACTACCCATAACGTCTCTGATTTTGTATGTAACACTCACCATGTCACTTGTGACTACCTGTGTCACAATCCACAAGCGTCTCTAACTTTGGGAGTGTCACACTCCTTCCTGTGTCTCTGACTTTGCATGTAACGCTTCCTGTGGCACTTCTAACTTCATGTGTCACACTCCCTCTGGCATCTCAGACTTTGTATATAACCCTCCCCAGGGTTTATCTGGCTTCATGTGTAACATTCCCCATGGCATGTCTAACTTTGAGTGTCACACATGACCTGTCATCTCTGACTTCATGTATCAAACTCCCAATGGCATTTCTGACTTCCTGCTTAACATTAGCCTTCGTCTTTCTGACTTCGTGCATAACATGCCCCCTGGCATCTCTGACTTCCTGTGTAACACTCCCCCGTGGTGTCTCTGATTTCATGTGTCACAGTCCCTCTGGCATCTCTGACGTTGTATAACACTCTACATGGAGAGTCTGACTTCTTGTGTCACACTCCAGATGTCATCTCTGACTCTGTGTATAACACTCCTGAGTTTGTCTGAATCACCATGTGATAAAACAACCCTGTTGTCTCTGACATTGTGTGTAACAAACCCACTGGTGTCTTTGATCTTGGGTAACACTCCCCTTGGCAACTGTGAATCTGTGTCATACTCCTCCTGTTTTCTCTGACTTCGTGTGTCTCTCTCCCACTGCATCAAGGATATCATGTGTAAAACACCACATGACATTTCTGACTCCATGTGTAACACTCCCCCTGGCATCTCTTGGTACGTATGTATGTAACACTCCACTCCACATCTCTGACTTACTGTAACAATCCCCCTGTTATCTCTGACTTCATAAGTAACTCCCAAAGTGGTGTGTCTGAATTCATGGGTAATTCTCCTACATAGTGTCTCTGAATTTCTTTATCACATTCTCCATGTCTTCTCTGTATTCGTGTGTAACTCTCTTCCTGTCATCTCTCACATCATGTGTCACACACCACCTGGCATCTCTGACTTTGTGTGTAACACTCAATCTTGCATCTCTGACTTCATGTATCACAATCCCCCAGGTATCTCAGAATTCCTGTGTAACACTCACCCTGCTGTCTTTTAATTTTGCATAACATTTCCCATTGGATCCTCTGACTTTGCCTCTCATACACTCCCTGGTGTCACTGATTACCTATGTAACAGTACCCATGGCGTTTCTGACTTCACGTGTCACATTCCACCTGGAATTTCAGACTTTGTGTGTAACTATCCCATTTGTGTGTCTGACTTTGTTTGAAACACTACCACTGGCCTCTCTGACGTTGTGTGTAAACCTCCACCTGGAGTCTCTGAGTTTTTGTGTGTCACACTCCCCCTGGCATCTGTGACTTTGTGTGTCACACTCTCCCTGGTGTCGCTGACTTCATGTGTAACACTCCATATGGCATTTCTGCCTTAATGTGTAATGCTCCCCCGTGGTGTCTTGGATATCTGGTGTCACACTCCATATGGTGTCTCTGACTTCAGGTGTCACCTTCTGTTGGGCATCTCAGACTATGTGTGTAAAACTCCATGTGACGATTCTGTCTTCAAGTCTAACACTCCCACGTGGCATCTTGGACTTCTTGTGTACCTCTCACCCTAGAGGCTCTGAATTGATGTGTCAAACTCCCCATGGAGTCTCTTAATATAAGTGTAACACTCACCATTGCGTCTCTTACTTCGTGTGTCACACACCCACTGCCATCATGGATTTTGTGACTCACCCTCCCTCTTGTGTTCTGAAATAGTGTGTAACAGTCTTTGTGGCTTCACTGAATTCATGAGTAACACTTTCCCTGGCATCTCTGACTTCTTGTGTCCCATGCCACCTGTCACTTCTGACTTCGTGTGTAACACTATCCCAGGCATTTCTGACTTGTGTGTCACACTCCCTGTGGCATCTCACACTTTGTGTGGTACACACCCCTTGATGTCCCTGACTTCATGTGTAATACTCAATGCGGCATTTCTGCCTTTGAGTGCAACACAGCACCATGGAGTCTTGGAATTCTTGTGTATCACTCAAACAGGTGTCTCTGATTTCATTTGTACACTACCCCTGGAGTCTCTGCCCTTGAGTGTGATACTCATTGTTGTGTCTCTGACTTCATGTGGCACAATCTGCTTGGTGTCTCTAACTTCGTGTGTCACTCTTCCTCTGGCGTCTCTGACTTTGCATGTAACAATCCCTATTGCATCTCTGACATCGTGCGTAACACACACCCTGGTGTCTCTGACTTTCTGTGTAACACTTCCCCTGGTGTTTCTGACCCTGTGTCCCAATCCCCCTTTCATCTCTGACTTCATGTGGAACTCACCCAGTGGTGTCTCTGACTTCGTGTGTCACACACCCCTTGGTGCATCAGACTTCGTGTGTCACACTCCCCCTCATCTCTCTGAGTTAGGGCATCACAATCCCCCTGTCATCTCTGACTTCTTGTCTCACATTGCACTTTGGTTCTCTGACATTGTATGTCAAATTCCCCCTGGCATCTCTGACTTCATGTGTCATACTCACCCAGGCATCATGGACTTTGAGTGTAACACACTGCATGGCATTTCTGACTACGTGTGTAAGACTTCCCCTGATGTCTCTGTCTTTGTAACACTCCACGTGGCATCTCTGTCTTCATGTGTAACATCCTCACTGGTGTCTCTGACTTTGTTTGTAACACTCCACATTGCAGTTCTCCTTTCGTGTGTAACACTCGCCTGTGGCATCTCGAGACTCTTGTGTAACACTCCACATGTTGTCTCTAACTCCCTGTGTAACACTACCTGTGATGTCTCTGACTTCATGTGTAACACTCAACGCCGTGTCTTGGACTTCGTGCATAATACTCTCCCTGGTATCTCAGATGTCATGTGTAACAATCCACTTGGTGTCTCTGAGTTTGTGTGTAACACTCCTCTGGCATCTCTGACTTCATCTGTAGCACTCCACCTGGCATCTCTGACTTTGTGCATCACACACCCCGTGACATCTCTTACTTTGTGAGTCACACTCCTTTGGTGCCTCTCAGTTCATGTGTGACACTTCACCTGCCATCTATAATTTTGTGAATAACACTCACACTGGCGTCACTGATGTTGTTGATAAACCTCCAATGGCATCTCTAACTTCATGTGTATCATTGTCCATGGTGTCTCTGATTTCAGGTGTCACATAAGACCTCTCATCTCTAACTTTGTGTGTCATACTCCCTGTGGCAGCTCTGACTTCGTGTGTAACACTCGTCCTGTTGTCTATGATTTGCAACACTCCCCCTGTAGTCTGTGACTTCATCCATAACACTCCTCCTGTCATCTCTGACTTTGTGCGTCACACTACCCATGGCATCTCCGACTTCATGAGTCACACTTCCAATGTCTTCTATCTTCTCATGTGTAACACTCCTGTTGTCTTTGACAACTTGTGTAACACTTACCCTGGCGTCTTTGATTTCATGGATAACACTCCCCCTTGCCAGCTGTGACTTCATGTGTCACACTCCCCCTGCTTTCTTTGACTTCGTGTATCCCTCTCCTGCTGGTGTCCCTGACTTCATGTGTAAACCTCCCCTTCTCATCTCTGGCTTCGTGTGTAACATTCCAAGTGGCATCTATAACTTCAAGTGTCACATCTTCCTGGACTGTTTGACTTTGTGAGCCACAATCCTCTTGGCGTCTGTGACTTTGTGTGGCATACTCGACCTGGCATCTCTGACTTCATATGTAACACTACCCCTGGCATCTCTGACATTATGTGTCATACTCCACTTGGCATTGTGGACTTCTTGTGTAACATACCATGTCGCATTTCTGACTCCTTGTCTGATACTCACCCTGGTGTCATGCCATGAGACATGTCTGATTTCATGTGTAACACTTCCCCTGTCATCTCTGACTTTGTGTATCACTCCATGTGGCATTTCTTACTTCGTGTGTGACACTTCACCATGGTGTCTCGGACTTTTGTATAACTTGGCATCTCTGACTTGTGTCACACTCCCTCTTCGGCATCTGACTGCATGTGTAACTTCCAGTGTGGCTCTCTGACTTTGTGTGTAACTCTCCTATGTGACATCTCTGAATTTGTGTATCACACATCACATCGTGTCTCTGATTTCATGCATAACACTCCCCCATCCACTCAGATTGTGTGTCACCCTCCTACTAGAGTTTCTGACTTCATGTGTCACAATCCCTCTGGCATCTCAGACTTCCTTGTGTAACACTCACCCTGGTGTCTTTGACTTTGTGCATTACTCTCCTGATTGGCATTTCTGACTTTGTGTGTCACACCCACCCTGTTGTATCTGACTTCTTGTGTAACATTACCCCTGTCATTTCTGACTTCGTGTGTAACACACGTGGTGGCATCTCTGACTTCTTGTGTCACACACTCCTTACTGTCTCTGAATTCCTGTGTAACACTATGCCTGGTGTTTCTGACATCATGTGTCACACACTGTCTTGCCTGTCAGAATTCGTGTGTAACTATCCAACTTCTGTCTCTGAGTTTGTGTGTAACACTCCCACTAGCATATCTGACACCATGTGCAAATCTCCAGCTGACATCTCTGACTTCGTGTGTCACACTCTCCCTAGTGTCTCTGACTTTGTGTGTCAGGATCCTCAGGTGTCTCTGAATTCATGTGTCAGAATCCCGCTGGCATCTCTGACTTCGTGTGTCAAACTCTCCCTGGCGTCTGAGATTTCATTTCATATGTTACCCTCCACCTGGAATCCATGTATCAGAATCCCTCTGGCATCTCTGCCTTGATGTGTCACAATCTCCCTGATATCTCTGAGCTTTTGTGTAACACGCCCCCTTGCCTCTCAGACTTCGTGTGTCAAAATCCACCTGGTGTCTCTGAGTTCATGTGTAACATTGCCCATGACATATCTGATATCAAGGGTCACACTCGACCTGTCCTGTCTGACTCCATGTGTCATGCTCCCACTGGTGTCTCTGACTTTGTGTGCAACACTCTCGTTGGTGCAATGACTTCTTGTGTCACACTCCCCCTGGCAACTCTGACAGTGGGTAACACTCACAATGGCATCTGTGATTTCATGTGTCACGATAGGCTTGGTGTCTCTAAATTTGTGTGTCACATTCCCATTGGTGTCGCTGTGTGTTATACTCCCCATTTTGCCTCTAACTTTGCGTGTCAGTCTTGCCCTGTCATCTTTGAATTCTTGTGCCGCCCTTTCTCTGGCATCTCTGACTTCATGCATCACACTCCCTGTGGATTCTCTGACTTCATGTGTAACATACTCCCTGGTGTCCCTGACTTCCTGTGTAACACTACATCTAATGTTTCTGACTTTGTCACGCTCCTCCTGGTGTCCCAGACTTCGTGTGTAACACTCCCTGTGTTGCCTCAGAGTTTGGGTGTAACACTCCTGCTTGCGTGTGTGACATCATGTGTAGCACTCCATGTGGCGTTCTGACTTTGTGTGTAACACTTGCCCATGGCCTCTTGGACTTCGAGTGTAACACTCACCATTGCATCTCTGACTTCCTATGTAACATTCCCCATAGCAATTCTGACTTCTTTTGTCACAATCCCTATGATGTCTTTGACTTCGTGTTTCACACTTCACCTGTCATCTTGACTTCATGTGTCACACTCGCCATGGCATATTTGACTTCATGTTTCACACACTCCCTGTCATTTCCCATTTTGTGTATAACAATTCTTATGTCGTCTCTGACTTTGTGTGTCACACTCCCCCTGGCTTCTTGGAATTCATATGGTACACATCTCCTTTTATCTCTGACTTCATGTGTAATACTCCATGTGGCCTTTCTCTCTTCTCATGTAACACTCCTCCAGTGGTCTCAGACTTCCTGTATAACTCCCCCCTGGCATTTCTGACTTCGTGTGTCACACACCCCATTTCACCTATGACTTCATGGGTAACACTGCACATTGTGTTTCTGACTTTGGGTGTAACGCAGCTCCATATCAACTCTGAATTCATGAGTAATACACCCCCTGGTGTCTGTGAATACGTGGGTAACACTTCCCCTGGCGTCAGTGATTCTGTGTGCAATACTCCACATGGTGTCTCAAACTTTGGTTTCACAGTCCCCCTGGTGTCTCTGACTTCGTGTAGAACACTCCCACTGGTGTCTCTGACGTTGTGTGGAACTTTCCATGTGGTATTTGACTTGGAGGGTCACACTCAACTTGTCATTTCTGACTTCACGTGTCACAAACCCCCTGGCATCTCAGACTTAGTGTGAAATATTCACTGTGGTGTCTCTGACTTCATGTGTCTCAATCCATCGGGCGTCTCTGACTTTGTATGTCACAATCCCCCTGGAATCTCTGACTTTGTGTGTAATACTCCTTGCATGACTCTGAGTTCATGAGTTACACTTCCCCTGGCATTTCTGATTTCATCTGTCCCGCTTTACCTCATGTCTCTGACTTCGTGTGTAACACTCCGCTTCGAATCTCTGACATTGTGTGTCTTAGTGCGCCTGTCATCTCTGATTAGTGTTTCACACTCCCCTTGGTGTCTCTGACTTAAAGTGGAACTCTCCCCAAGCCATCTTTGATTTTGGGCGTCACAATAGTCCTTGAAACTGTGGTTTCATGTGTAACACTCAACGTGGCATCACAGATTTCATGTGTAACACTCTATATGATGTCCCTTACTTCATGTGTCACACTCCCCATGGCATGTTGAAATTATTGTGTAACAATCCACGTGTCATCTCTGAATTCGTGTGTAACACTTCCCCTGCTGTCTCTGTCTTTGTGCATAACACTCACCCTGGTGTCTCTGGCATCACGTGTAACACTGTCCCTGGTGTCTCTGACTTTGTGTGAAAGACTCCCCCATGGCATCTCTGACTCTCTGACTTCCTGTCACTTTCCCCTGTCATCTCTGACTTCTTAGGTCACACATACCCTGCTGTCTTTGACTTTGTGTGTTAAACTCCCCCATGGTGTCTCTGTCTTTGTGAATAACACACCCCATGGCGTCTGTGACTTTGTTGGTAACACCCCCTGTGGCTTCTTGGATATCATGTGTTACATTTGCCCTGATGTCTCTGACTCCTTGTGTAACACTCCCGCTGTTGTTTCTGACGTCGTGTATAACCATCCCACTGGTGTCTTTGACTTCATGCATAACACTCTCCCTGTTGAATCTGACTTTGTGTTTCACACAGCACCTTTGGTCTCTGACCTCGACTGACAAACTCCCTCTGGCCTTTCTGACTCTGAAGGTCATACTCTCCCTGGTGTCATGGACTTCATGACTAACACACCACATAGCATTTCTGACTTCGCGTGTATCACATCCTGTGGTGTCACTGACTTCGTGTTTAGCCCCGCCCCCCCCGGGGTCTCTGATTTTGTGTAAAACACTCCACATTGTATTTCTTTCTTCATGTTTAACATTCCCCTGGGGCATCTCGCAAATCATGTGTAACACTCCACGTGGCATTTCTGACTTCATGTGTAACACTCCCATTGGTGTCTCTGACATTGTGTGTAACATTCCACATGGCGTCTTGGACTTGGAGTGGAACACTCCCCCGCAGAGTCTTGAACTTCTTGTGTATCACTCTCATTGGCATCTCTAACTTCATGTGTCACACCACCTCTGGCGTTTCTGACTTCAATTGTAACACTCACCATTGCATCTCTGTCTTCATGTGTCACAATCCTCCTGGGGTCTATGACTTCGTGTGTCACACTCCCTCTGGCTTCTCTGACTTCCTGTGAAACACTTGATGTGGCATCTCTGACTTCTTGTGTAACACTCTCCCTAGGTCTCTGACTCTGTGTGTAACAGTCCCTCTGGAGCCTCTGAATTCATGTGTCATGCACCCTGTGGTGTCTCTGACATTGTCTTTCACAAACACCCTCTTGTCTCTGACATCCTGTGTAATACTACCCCTGGCATTTCAGACTCGTGTGTAACAATCCACTTTGTGTCTCTGAGTTTGTGTGTAACACTCCCTCTTGCATCTCTGACATCCTCTGTAATACTCCCACAAGCATCTGTGACTGTGTGTAGTACTCCAGGTGGTGTCTCTGAATTGATGTATCACACTCCACTTGGTGTCCCTGACTTCACGTATCACACTCCCCAAGTGTCTCTGACATAGTGTGTAACACTCACCCTGTCATTTCTGACATCGTGCATAATCCTCCCACTGGTGTAACTGACTTTGTGTGTACACAGCCCCAGGTGTCTCTGAATTTGTGTGTAACACTACCCCACGGCATCTGTGACTTCATGTTTAACAGTCTCTGACTTTGTGCATTACACTTCCTGTGGCCTCTCTGACTTTGTGTGTAACTATCCCCTGTCATCTCTCTCTTAGTGTGTAACAATTCCTCTGGCATTCCTGACTTCATGAGTACTGCTCCCTATGGTATCTTGACTTTCAGTGTCACACTCAACCAGTAATCTCTGACTTTGTCACACTCTCCTTGGAGTCTCTGACATCCTGCATAATACTCACCCTGGCATCTCTTACTTCATGACTAACAATGCCCTGTTGTGTCTCTGACTTTGTGCACAAGATGCTACCAGATGTCACTGACTTCGTGTGTAACGCTCCCCCTGGTGACTCTGACTTCATCTGTTACACTCCCCCTGTTTTCTCTGATTCATGTTTCATACTGAATCTTGCATCTCTGACTTCGATTGTCAAGCTCTGCTTGGCATCTGTGAATTCCTGTGTCACACTTCCCATGTTGCGTCTGAATTCATGTGTAACACATTCCCTGGTATCACTGACTTCCTTTGTAACGTTACCCCTGGTGTTTCTGACTCTGTGTATCACACTACCCTGGTGTCTCAGACTTGTGTGTAACAATCCCCTTGTCATCATAGAGATTGAGTATAACACTCCACTTGGTATATGTGGCATCATGTTTAATGCATCACTTGGCATCTCTTACTTTGTATAATACTCCCCCTGCCATGTCTGACTTTGTGTGTAACTCACAACATGATGTCTCTGACTTCGTGTGTAACCCTCCTACCTGATGTCTTTGAATTCGTGTATCACACACCCCATGTTGTCTCTGACTTCATGTGTAACAGACTCACTGTCATCTCTGACATCCTGTGTCATGCTCCACCAGGCATCTCTAACATTGTGTGTAACATTCCCTATGGTGATTCTGACTTGGTTGTCATGCATGACTTGCCATCTCGGACTTTGTGTGTGACAATTCCTGTGGCGTCTCTGACATCCTGCCTAACACACCCCCTGTTGTCTCTGACTTTGTGAATAACACTCCCTCTGACATCTCTGACTTCATGTTTTACACTCCCTAGAGGCATCTCTGATATCGTGTGTAACTCACTCCCTGAATTCTCTGACTTCCTGTGTAACAGTACCCCTGGTGTTTCTGACTTTGTGTGTCACACTCCACCTTCTGTCAGACATCATGTGTAACTATCCCCATTATGTCTCTGAGTTCATGTGAAACACTTGCACTTGCATCTATGATGTTGTATGTAAAATTCCACATGGCCTCTCTGACTTTGTGTGTCACACTCCCCCTGGAGTCTCTGATATTGTGCATCACACTCCCCCTGACATCTCTGACTTCATGTTTAGCACTCCACATGGCATTTCTGCCTTCATGTGTAACGCTCCCCCGTGATGTCTTGGACATCATGTGTCACACCACATATGGCATCTCTGACTTCATGTGTCACATTCCCTGTTGCACCTCTGACATCGTGTGTAACATCTCCATTCATCTGTGACATCATGTGTAGCAATCCACATGGCATGTTTGACTTTGTGTAGTACACTCCCCCGATGTCTCTGACTTCATGTGTTGACACTCCACCGTGGCGTGTCTGACTTCGTGTGTAATGCTCCCCCAGGCATCACTGACTTCATGTGCAACACTCCTCATGGCATCTCTCACTTTGTGTGTCACAGTCCCTGTGGGATCTCTGATATCATGTGTCACACTCCCCCATCATCTCTGACATCATGTGGCACCCTCCACCTTGGGTCTCTGACTTTGTGCGTCAAACTCTGCCTGACATCTCTGATATCATGTGTCACACTCCTCGTGACATCTGCTACCTCCTGGGTAATATAGACCCTGGTGTCTCTGATTTCACATGTAACACTCCCCCTGACATCTTTGACTTCATGTGCAACATTCCCAATGGCATCTCTGACTTCATGTGTCACAATCTCCATGGCCTCTCTGATGTTATGTGGCTCACTCCACATGCCCTGTCTGACTTCATGAGTAACTCTCCCCCTGGCATCTCTGGCTCCTGTTTTATACTCCCCCGGTGTCTTTTACTTTGTGTGTCACACACCCAATGTCATCTATGACTTCATGGGTAACACTGCACACAGCATCTCTGACTTTGTGTGTAACACACCCCAGTGCTGTCTCTGAATTCATGAGTAACACTCCGCCTGGTATCTGTGTATTTTTGCATAACACCTCCCCTGGCGTCATTGACTTCTTGTGTAACACTCCCCATGATGTCTCTGATGTTGTGTGTAACATTCCCCATGGCAATTGACTTCAAGGGTCATACTCAACCTGTTGTTTCTGACTTCGTGTGTCACACAGCCCATGGAGTCTATGACTTAGGGTGTAACATCTATCATGGAGTCTCTAACTTTATGTCTCACAATTCCCCGGGCATCTCTAATTTCATGTGCCACAATCACACTGACATCTATGACTTTGGGTGTAACACTCCCTGTGGCGCCTCTGACTTCATGAATCACAATTATCCTGGAGTCTCTGACTTTGTGTTTCACACTTTCCCTGTCGTCTCTGACTTCAGGTGTCACAGTTCCACTGGGGTTTCTGACTTTCTGTGTAACACACTCCCTGGTGTCTCTTACTTCCTGTGTGACACTAGCCCTGGGGTTTTTGACTTGTGCCACACTCCCCTGGTGTCTAAGATTTAATGTATAACACTCCCTGTCTCTGACTTCGTGTGTCACACTCTGCCTGGCATCTCTGACTTCATGCACCACACTCCCCATATGGTCTCCGAGTTCATGCATCACACTCCTCTGTCATCTCTGACTTCATGTGGCTCACTCCTGTTATCATGGACTTCATGTGTAACATACCATGTGGCATTTCTGACTCTGTGTGTAACACTCCCCTTGGTATCTCTGAGTTTGTGTGCAACACCCCATGGGGCATCTCTGACATCATATATAACACTCCATGTGACATCTCTGACATCATGTGTAACACTCCACTTGGCATCTCTGACTTCACCCATAACACTCACCATGATTCCTTGTTTCATGTGTAAGATACCCCATGGCATCTCTAACTATGTGTGTCACACTCCCCTGTTGTCTCTATTCTCGTGTGTCCTTAACCTTCTGCTGTCTTTGACTTCATGTGTAACACTCACCCTTGCTTCCTGACTTGGTGAGTCACAATCCCCCTGTCTACCCTGAATTTGTGTGTCACACTCTACCTGGTGTCTCTGACTCTGTGTGTAGCACTCCCCATGTCATTTCTTACTTTGTGCATAACACTCCCAAGGAGGTCACTCATTTCATCTGTCACATTCCACCTGTGGTTTCTGACTTTGTGTGTCACACACCACCTGTCATCTCTGAGTCCATGTGTAATATTCCCCATGGAGTCTCTGACTTTGTGTGACACACTCCACCTGTCATCTCTGACTTCATGTGTCACTCTTCCTGTGTCATCTCTGCCTTCCTGCATAATCCTCCCCCTCCTGTCTTTTCTTAGTGTAACACTCCTCTGTGGCTTCTCTGGCTTACTGTGTGTAGGGTCTGGGCCTTCCTTGCTCAGCAGAAGTCCCCAGGCTCATCAAAGCCGTGTGTCCTTCTGGCCCCCTTCTGGGAAGGCAGCCCAGTTACTGGGACTTGTAATGATTTGGGCCTGGCAAGCCCAGATCCTCCCTTATCCCATGAGAAGTACAGCACATCTTACAGGGACACAAAGCCCCTCCATGTGAGCTACTCTTCCTGGGAACACTGGTCATAGCCAGGACAGCCCTTTGGCAAGCATGCAGCCTTTGTTCCCCTGTGTACTTAAGCAAGCATCTCTTAGGGGCTGGTTGTGGGTGTATGCATACTTCCATCCAGCCAGCTGCCACTGGATGCTCTCCCTGTTAGTAAGGCCCAATAAACCTATATGTCTTGTTTTCAGTATCTGGGTCATTTCTTCTGTCTCTCTGCCTGATATCCCACCATCCTAGCCCAGCTGGGCCTGTGGCAGAACCCTTGGTGAGCCAAGCAGGAGGCCATGGAAACCCCTGTGAGCACCGAGACTATGGGGGTTTGGAAAGGGACATCTGCAGGAGCAATCCTGGGTTGGCTGGTGTCTTCCCTGTGGGGGACAGTCACCACTATCCTTTATGGATGGGGCCCACCATGTGAGGATGTGGATGCCCCCCAAATCCCAAAGGGCCTAGGGGAAAGTCCTGGGCATGGTTGATGTGGGAAAACAGAAAGTAGAAGCCTAGGCGGTAGCTGCTACAGTGGGGTGGCCCCTCCTTATGGCTGTTCACTTGGGAACAGAAGCCAAAATGGGAAGCTAAGGCAAAGGTGAGGCAGTTACAGGAGGAGTTAAAATAAGAGAAAGAAGCACAGTGGTTCAAATCAAAACTAACAAGGCTCTGTTAACATGCCTATGGGAGTCTGGAGACAGGACAGAGGTCTGACCATCCCCGACTGGCAGGGGCAGATCCCACTACCTGCCTCTGCCTGTTCTGCAGGTGCATTCCGCCATGAGGGGTTCTACTGCCGCAGAGCTGGTGGAATTGGGGAGCAAGTAAACTAAATAGACGTGAAACGATAAAAATTGGGGGTGCAGAACTTTTTAAAAATAATTATGTTTTATGGTATAAATGCTTGAAAAACAGCTTCCAAAATCTTTTTGGTAACTTGAAACTTTAGAGTTTTGCTAAATTAAGTTAAACAATAAAAATTCATTGAGTAGGGCTGGCCTGGCTGTCCAGTGGTTAAGTGTGCATGTCCTGCTTTGGCGTCCTGGGGTTCACCAGTTTGGATCCTGGGTGTGGACATGGCACCACTTGGCACACGATGCTGTGGCAGGCATTCCACATAATATAAAGTACAGGAAGATGGGCACAGATGTTAGCTTAGGGCCAGTCTTCCTCAGCAAAAAGAGGAGGATTGGCAGTAGTTAGCTCAGGGCTAATCTTCCTCAAAAAAACAAAAATTCATTGAGTATACATGTAATTTTTCAAACAAGATAAAATATTAGAAATTGATTACTAAACATACAGTTATCTGTCTTTGGTTACTTATCTCCAAGAAACTAAAAGATGCTTGGGTTTATTGATAAACATATTTTGTACATGCTGAGGAATTTTCTGTAAGAAAACATCAATTTCTAGACAGTCTCTATACAAGGAAAGTAAACTGTATGTTTTCAATAAAGAATAAGATATTTTTCTTTGTTTTGTTAAAAAAGATAAATTTGTCCTAAAGTACTAGGAGGAAAAAAAGAAAGAAAGAAGACATGGGACAAACTCTAAACGTAAAAGGTAAATGACAGAAAGTTTGTGAAAGTAAAACCTTGAGGAGTTTTGTGTATGGTCAAGTTGTCTCAGATTAAAATAAATAAATTTCCATATCAAAAGTAAGGCAGTCACAGAAGCAGCTGCTGGCTCGAGTATGTGCACAGGAGCAAGGGCAGGCCAGGTATGTGTCCGGCCAGGGCAGAAAGTGCCTTCAGAGGCAGGGAGAACACAGTAAATGTCTAGTCTAGCCACCCTGCACCAGCACAAATGGTAGGGAGCCGTGACTCACCCCTTCCTTCTCTCCAGCAGGCATGACTGAGGCTGAGCAAGGTGCAGAGAGAGCTGTCTGCGCAGTGAATGACTGCTGCAGCCCAGGGAAGCAGCAAGCACCCCATGTGGGAAAAAAAAAAGAGAAACAACCAAATGCTGTTCTGGTGGCATTAACAGTGCCCCTGGTGACAGCTTGGGAACACCCTAACTCCCTCAACTAGGGAGAGGGCCAAGGGACCTTGACTCACCCCTGCAGTACCAGGCAGGTGGCATGGGTATCGGGTGACAGGAGGCCACAAGTGAAAATAATGTATTGGTCTACAGGAGCAAAAAGCATTTTGCAGTCGGGGGTGGAAATGAGCAAAATGACTTCCATCACTTCCCACCCCACCCTCTGCCCTGCTTCTATAACACTGTTGATGGACAAGACCCCCTGATGTTGCCTTGTTTCATTATGTTGATGATGTCTCGTTAACCTCTGAGTCTTTTGTAGACCTCCAGGAAGACTCTTGCTGCATCATCACCCACCTATGCTAATGAGAATGGGTAGTAAAGATCAATTAGTACAAGGGTTTGGGTTTTCTGTCAAATACTTGGGTGTTATCTGGTTGGGATAACAGGCTTGGAGTTCCCATTACTGTTATAGATAAGATACAGGCTGGCTGTCTGCTTTCAAAGTTGGTACCAAAGGGTGTTATCTGCAACTGGGGGACAACCAAGCAGCAGGTCTTTGCTCAAGCCAAAGTAGCAGTGAAACAAATCCACTCCTTAGGTGTTTTAAAACAGTCTGCACTTATTTGCCCATTGTGGGGTCGCTGTGGGATGCTGTCCAAAAACCCCACTCAGGAACAGCCCAAACACAGACACTAGCCAAATGGCATGCACATTTACAACAACAAGAGACCTTCACCAGTAGTCCCATAAGTGCAGAATTGTATGCCATCCTAGGACCAGCAACATACATCACAGAAGAACCAACCCCGTTAGATGAGATGCCCATGCCTGAAACCCGGCCGTATGTATGGAAAGGAGAAGAACCAATCCTGGGGGGAGGCCTGAAATACGGATGGCTCTGCAGGAGAAACCCCCTCCCCAACCCCAGTGGACAACAGTGGCCATCCAGCCTTCAACTGACATCATGTGGTTGGACTCTGGCTCTGGATATAGTAGTCAATAGGCCGAATTGTGAGCTGCCTGGTGGTATTGACTCGTGAGACTGATCGAATATGCCTCTGTATGGACAGTTGGGCAGTCTGTAAAATGTTCACCCTGTGGAGGGCCCAGTGGGCATGACAAAAGTGGACTATTAATGGTCGCCCATTTTGGGAGGCAGAACTCTGGGAGGATATCTGGCAATGGGTCTGGGGAATGACCATTGAAGTGCACCATGTGTCTGCACATCAGGTGACAATGCCACCATGACACCAACAGGCAGATTAGTTAGCTTCAATTTGCCTCCTGGAAGAAGCACCAGTTAAGAGAGTGGCAGAATGACTATACAAGAAGACTGGACATAAAGGACAAACAACCCTCTGAGCTATTGCTAAGGCCTGGGGTCTCCCACTCAACTATGCAGACATGGTGCAGGTCTGTCAGGGATGCCCTTCCTGCTCCTTGCAGAGATCCTAGGCCATTCCCTAGGACACTGGTCAAATAGCCAGAAGCAACCAGCGTGCTCAATGCTGGTGGTAGACTACATTGGGCCCTTACTGCTCTCTAATGGCTGTTGATATGCCCTTACTTGTGTGGACATGTACACAGGACTGCTGCAGGCGTATCCCGGCAAAAGGAACACAGAAGACCACCCCATAAGAGGCCTGGAATACCTCTGTGCTGCATCTAGTGTTCCCACAGACATTGACAGTGAAAAGGTACACATTTTACTGGTTACCAGGTACAGACGTGGGCTGATCAAATGGATGTACATTGGCATTTCACCTGCCATACGACCCCACAGCCACAGGACTGGTGGAATGAATGAACGGCCTGCTGAAACAACTAGAGACAGACAACAGGATTCTGGTTCACTGGAAAAGATACCTGACAATGGCAATATGCCAACTAAATCGACATGAGAGACACAGTCGACCCAGTGCATATCGGATGTTGACACAAGGACCTGATACAACAGCATGTCTACAGACAAGAGCTAATCAAGGAGAGAAACTGCAACCACAGAGGGGCACTCAGCACAATGTGCTTTTGCCTCTGCCAAAGGAACTCCCTACCGAGGCTCATGTGATCACTTGGCCCTGGGACTGGCATGTAGGTCCCCACAGGTGTGGTCTCTTAGTTCCTTGGGGAACAGGCTTGGAGCAGGCTGTCACAGGGACACTTTTCCTCACTGCGGCCTCCCAAGAACTCCAAACTTACTAACCCAGGCCTCCAATTCCTCAAGGTACATTTATCCTTTCCCTATGGTATGTTGATCCTCCCTTATCCTATACTACTACCCCTGGGATGCTCACACCAACTGAACAAGCGGTATGGTATTGCTGACCTGGCTTGAAACCACAAGCTGGTAAGATACTGACTGAGGACACTACAACTGCATGCATCTTGCTGGATGCTCATGACCTCCCTTTTCTGGTCCCCTCTAAACATCTTATTGTTCATCCTTAGGACAACATCTGCCAAACTTTTCGCTGCCTGGGCACATACTGTTTCTGATACACAAAATCGCTCCAATTGCTGGGTGTGCAGCAAGCTGCCTCTCTCTGCAACCACAGGGTTACAATGGTGTCTCCAAGCTGCCAATGCCTCTGACTGAAGAGCCCTGAGAGAGTGGAAGTGTGCCCCCCACTTTCCCATTCCTACACCCCTCCCATCAAGCAGCCTCTCCTTACTCTCTTATGCTGCCATGTGAAAGTATATCTTTCAGGTTGTGCATGAGCAAGCTAATATAACTGCACTGGTGGTACTCTGTTTTTGATGCTGTAGGATGCTTGACTACTGTACAAATAGAATTGAAGGGTTTCCTTCCCTGGTACGTTGAACGTCATAAATCCACAACATCAAAAGAAAATATTTCAAAAAGTATGGGGTGGATACCTAAACCAAGGTGTAACCAAATAGTTGTCATTGCTGATGATATGTGGCTGGGAAAAGAAGACAACACCATGAAAGGGGACTATGCCTCTCCTCGGTGATGCTGTGGGCTTGTGGTGCCCACAGTTGGCCCTACCTGCCCTGAAATTGGACTGGCAGGTGCACATGGGGTGGCCCCTACATCCCTGCATGCATCCTCTCTTCTCCTCAACAGCTTCCTTCTAATTGGTGGCAGTCCATGCAAGCCATTGTGTGCGATATACTACTAGATGGTTTCACCCCTCACCATCTTTTCTCCACAAGCTGCAGTTGTGGAAGTAGAATGGCAAGTGTCTGCCTTAGCCCAACATATGGCGACAGCTGGCAATAATACTGGACATGCAATAACCACTGAATGAGGAAACTTCCCAGATCAGACAAGTATACTGTGTTACAAAATAGAATGGCCTTGGACATGCTTACTGCAGCCCAAGGGCGACCTGTTTCCTAATCAAAGTAGAATACTGTGTATATATCCCTGATTGTGCTCACAATGTTTCCTCTGCAATGGCCTCCTTACATGCTCACGTGTGGGCCATTGACAACCTGTCCACTGACTTGGTATCCACTTGGATACAATCCCTCCCCTCCAGCTGGTGACATGTTTTCTTTGGTGTCATTGCTTTTTTATTAGTCCTTTTTTTCTCCTGCTGTGCTCTCTATTGCTGTTGTGGTGTCTGGTTACAACACTCTTCTACGTGTCTGGCTCAAGGGACTCTGTGGAAGAATGACTCAATAAGATTGTAAGGACCATTAGGACACATGGCAGGTGGAGTGTAGGTCCTGGACCTTGCTCCCTCAGCAGAAACTCCCAGGCCCATTGCAACTATGTGTTCTTCTAGTTCCCTTTTGTGTGAGCAACCCAGCTACCAGGATTTGTAACAATCTGGGCCTGGCCAGCCCTTATCCCACAAGAAGAACATCGTATCTTACAGGGACACAAAGCCCCTTCATGTGAGCTACTATTCCTGAGAATTCTGGTCATACCAAGGACAGCCCTTTGGCAAGCATGCAGCCTTTGTTCCTCTGCCCTCTTAAGCAAGCTTCTCTTAGGGGTGGTTGTGGGCGTATGCCTACTTCCTCCCAGCTGGATGCCACTGGACACTCTCCCTGTAAGTAAGGCCCAATAAACCTATGTGCCTTGTTCGCAGTTTCTGGGTCATTTCTTTGGACTCACAGCCTGCTATCCCACATCCTAGTCCAGCTGGGCCTGTGGCAGAACAGTGTGTAACAGTCCCCCTCTTTTCTCTGACTTGCGTGACTCTCTGACCATGGTGTCTCTGACTTTGTGCATCACATTTCTGCTGGCATCTCTAACTTGGTTTGTGATGCTCCCACTGGTGTCTCTGAGTTCGTAACAGTCCATGTGGCCTCTCTGATTTCATGAGTTGCATTTGCCATGTCGTCTTTGATTCATGTGTCACTCTGCTGCTGGTATCTTTGACTTTGAGTGGCACATTTCCCCTAATGTCTTTCGCTTCATTGGTAACACTCTACCTTACATCCCCGACTTAGTGTATCACACTCCCCCTGGCATATCTGACTTCGTGTGTAACACACCTGGTAGTGTCTCTGACTTCATGTGTTACACCCACTTGTGTCTCTAAATTGTGTCACACTCGCCCGGGCATCTCTAACTCCATGTGTCACACTCTGCCTAGTGTCCCTGACTTCCTGTATCACACACTCCCTGGGGTGTCTGACTTCATGTGTAACACACCACATGGCATCTCTGATTTCATGTCACACTCACTCTGGTGTCTCTGAGTTCGTGCATCACATTCCCCCCCTGCCATCTATAGCTTTGTGTGTAACAGTCTCTCTGGCGTCTTGCAGTTTGTGTATAACACAAACACTGGTATCTCTGACTTTGTGTGTAATCCATGTGCCCTCTCTGACTTATTGTGTAACACTTCCTCTTGCATCTCTGGCTCCATGTGTAACACTTTCTCTGGTGTCTCTCACTTCGTGTGTCACACTCCACTTGGTGTTTCTGACTTTGTGTGTAACACACCCCCTGCTGTCTCTGACTTCATGTGTAACAAGCAACATGGCATCTCTGCTTTGTGTGTACCTCTCCTACGTGGCGTCTCTGAATTTGTGTATCATACTCCCTTTGTCGTCTCTGACTTTGTGTGTAACAGTCTCCCTGGTGACTGTCTTCTGTCACACTCCCCAAGACATCTCTGACTTTCTGTTTCACACTTCACTGGTAGTGTCTGACCTCATGAATACACTCCCCGTGGCGTCTGTGATTTCACGTTTCACACTAGCCATGTCTTCTCTGACTTCGTGCATAACACTCCCCCTATGATCCTTGACATCCTGTGTCACACTACATCTGGTGTCTCTGACTTCCTGTGTAACACTCCCACTTGTGTCTCTGACTTTGTGTGTCACCCTCCCCCTGGTGTCAGACTTCATGTGTAACACTCCATGTGTCATATCTGGCTTTGTGTGTAATACTGCCTTTGTTGTCTCTAAGTGTGTAACACTCCACATGGCATCTCTGACTTTGTGTTTCACATACTCCCTGTTGTCTCTCACTTCCTGTTAACAGTCCCACTGCTTTTCCTGACTTCATGTGTAATACACCCCCAGGGTCTCAGATTAATATGTAACATCCCCCTTGTATGTCTGAGTTTGTGTCTAACACTCCCATTTGCATCTCTGATGTCATGTGTAAAATTCCACCTGGCATCTCTGACTTCATGTGTCATACTCCCTCTGGTGTCTCTGACTTCATGTGTCACATTAACCCTTGTTTCTCTGAGTATGTTCATCACACTACCCCTGCTGTCTGTATCTTTTTGTCACACTCCCAAAGTTGTTTCAGTCATTGTGTACAACACTCCACATGGCGCCTCTGACTTAATGTGCCATACTTATCCTGGCATCTCTAACTTTGTGTGTCACACTCCCCATGGCATCTCTTGCATCATCTGTCACACACACACACACACACACTTTCCCTGGCGTTTCTGACATCATGTATCACATTCCACCAGGCATCTCAGACTTCATGTGTAACACTCTCCATGGTGTCTCTGACTTTGTGTACAACACTTTCCCTGGTATCTGTGACTTCGTGTGTAACATTCTCCTGTGGCATCTCTGAATTTGTGTAACACTCTCAATAGTGTCACTGACTTTGTGTGTAACATTCACTTGGTGTCTCTGACTTTGTGTGTCACACTACCCCTGATGTCTGTGATGTCGTGTGTAACACTCCACCTGGCATCGTTGACTTTGTGACTTCATGTATAACACTACTCCTGTCATCTCTGACTTCATGTGTTTCACACCTGGTGGCGTCTCTGTGTTTCACACTCCCCACTGTGTCTGAGTTTATTACATCACACTGTCCCTTTTGTCCCTGACTTCCTGTGACACCCTGCTCCTTGGGTCTCTGACTTTCTATGTCAAAATCCACATGGCATCTCTGACTTTCTGTGTCACATTCCTCCTGGCGTCACGGACTCCATGTGTAACACTCCACATGGCATTTCTTCCTTCATGTGTAACATTCCTCCATGGCTTCTCGGACTTCATGTACAACACTCCATGTGGCATGTCTGAAATCATGGAGTACACATCCCTGGTATCTCTGAGCTCATGTGTAACTCACAACATGGCCTTTTTGCCATCGGCTGTAACACTCCCCCATGGAGTCTCAGACTCCACATGTAACATTCACACTGACATTTCTTAATTTGCCTGTCACACTACCCCAGAGGTCTCTGGCTTTGAGTGTAACGTTCCACATGATGTCTGTGACTTCGTGTGTAACCCTCCCCCTAGCATCTTGGAATACGTGTGTAACATTCTACATGGCGTTTCTGCCTTCATGTGTCACACTCTGACTGGCACCTCAGACTTTGTGTGTAACACTCCATGTGGCATCTCTGACTTCCTAACACTACCCCTGGAGTCTCTGAATTTTTGTGTCACACTCCCCCTAGTATCTCAGACTTGGTGTATAACACTGCCTCTTGTGTCTGTGACATCATGTGTAACACACACACTGGTGTCTCTGACTTCATGTGTCACACTCCCCATGTAATCTATGACTTCGTCTTAATACTTCATGTGACATCTCTGACTTTGTGTAACACTCCCCTGTGGGAACTCTGAATTTGTGAGTAATATTCCTCAGGCTGTCTGTGATTTCATGTGTAACACTTCCTCCGCCATCAGTGATTTCTTGTGTAACACTGCCCATTGCATCTGTTACTTCACATTTCATAGTCCCCCCTGGTATCTCTGACTTCGGGTGTAACACACCCCTGTGGCATCTCTGACTTCGTGCATAACACTGCCCCAATTGTCTCTGACTTTGGGTGTCAGAATACCTCTGGTGTCTCTGAATTTGTGTGTCACACTCCCTCTGGCATCATGACTTCATGTATAATAGTCCTTGTGCCATCCCTGACTTCGTATGTCACACTCTGCCTGGCAACCATGACTTTGTGTATCACACTCCCACTGCCATTTCTGACATCATGTTTAACACACCTAATGGTGTCTGGGACTTTGTGTGTCACATTCCCCCTTGTGTCTCTGAATTCATGTGTCACTCTGTCCTTGCTGTCTGTATCTGTGTGTATAACACTCCCACTGGTGTCACTGACTTCCTGTATAACACACCTTCTGCCATCTTTACATCATGTGTAATACTGCCCATGACATCTCTGACTTGTGTCACACACCACCTGACATCTCTGACTTCCTATGTCACACTCGCCCTGTCATATCCAACTTTGTGTGTCACACTCCCTGTGAAGGCTCTGAATTCTTGCATAACACTTCCCCTGGCCTCTCTGACTTCATGTCTAACACACCCCCGTGGCATCTCTGACTTCATGCTTAACATTCCCACAGGTGTCACTGACTTGGTGTGTAACACTCCCCCTGGAATCTCTGATGTTGTGTGTAACAATTCCCCTGTCATCTCTGACATCATGTGTTATACGTCTCCAGGTGTCTCAGATTTCGTGTGTAACACTTCATGTTGTGTCTCTTCCTTCATGTGTCACAGGCTGCTGGGCATCTCAGACTGCATGTGCAACACTTACTGTGGCATCCCTCAATTCACTCGTAACAATCCCCTTGGAGTCTGTGACTCCCTGTGTAACACCACACCTGGCATCTCTGAGGGGATGTTTAACACTCCCCCTGGTGTCTCTGACATCATACGTCACTCTCTACTTGTCATCTCTGATGTGGCGTGGCACACTGCACCTTGGGTTTCTGACCTCATGTGTCAAACTCCACCTGATGTCTCTGACATCGTGCGTCACACTCCCCTTTGCATTGCATACTTCGTGTGTAACAAAGTGTGTGGCACTTCTGATTCCATTCATAACATTCCCCCTGATATCTCTGATTCATGTGTAATATTCCATGCAGCATCTCTTTGTGTGTAACACTCCTCCTTGGTGGCTCAGACTTCATGTGTAACACTCCACATGGCATCTCTGACTCTGTGTGTAACACTGCACCTTGTGTCTCTGACTTTGTGGGTAACACTCCATATGGCATCTAGAATTTCATATGGTAACACTCCCTGGTGGCTCTGACTTCATGTGTAACACTCAGTGTGGTCTTTCTGCCTTCGAATGGAACGCTCCCCAATGGAGTCTTGGACTTCTTGTGTAATACTCTTTGGCATCTCTGATTTCACGTGTCGTACTACCACTGACATCTGTGACTTTGAGTGTAACACTCACTGTTGCATCTCTGAATTTGTTTGTCACAATCTGCCTGGTGTCTCTAACTTCTTGTGTCAAACTCTCTGTGGCTTCACTGATTTTGTGTGTTACACTCCCTGTGACGTCTCTAACTTCATGTGTCATACTCCCTGATGCTTCTGACTTCCTGTGTAACACTACCCCTGGTGTTTCTGATTTTGTGTCACACTCTCCCTTTAATCTCAGATTTCATGTGCAAGACGCCCTGTGGCATCTCTGACTTTGTGTGTCTCTCTCCTTCAGGTGTCCCTGACTTCACGTATCATACTACCCGTCATCTTTTACTTCGTGGGTAACACACCCAAGGCATCTCTGAGTTTGTGCATCTCTCTCCCCTTGTCAACAGTGACTTCATGTGTCACACTCCCTTGGTATCTTTGAACATGCATCACACTCCCCCTGCCATCTTTAACTTCATGCATTACAATCCCACTGGCTTTCTGATTTCACGTGTAAAACTCCCCCAGGCAACTCTGATTTTGTGTGTAACATTCCCAGTGGCATCTCTAACTTGGTGTGTCACACTCAACCTTTTGTCTCTGACCTCATGTGTCACAGACTCTGTGGCATCTCTGACTGCCTGAGTAACACTCCCCCTTGTATCTTTGACATCGTGCCTAACACTCTCTTGCGGAGTATATGACTTCATGTGTAACATTCCCGCATTGTCTCTGACTTTGTGTGTAATGTTCCCAGTGGCATCTGTGAATTTGTGTCACACTCTGCCTCTCATCTGTGACTACATGTGTCACAAACTGCATGGCATGACAAAATTTGCGCGTAACAATTCCCTGTGTCATCTCTGACTTAGGGTGTCACTGCCCTGTGTCATATCAGATTTTGTGTCTCACCCTCAGCTGGGTGTTTTTGACATCATGTGTTTCACTCACCCATTGTATCTCTGAATTCATGTGTCACACACTGCATGTCGTCTCTGAATTCATGTGTCACTCTCTCCCTGATGTCTTTGAATTCTTCTGTAACACTCCCACTGCTGTCTTTGGCTTTGTTTGTAACACTCCCACTGGTGACTCTGACTTTGTGTGCAGCAAACCCCATGGTGTCTCTGACTTCATTTATCATACACCCAACTGCATCTCTGACATCCTGCGTAACACTCCCCCTGGCATCTATGAATACATTTGTACACTTTCCCAGTCATCCAAATGTTGTGTGTAACACTCAAATTGGTGGCTCTGACTTCTTATGTAACGTTGCATGTGGCATCTCCAACACTGAGTGTCACACTCCCCCTGGCATCTCTGATTTTGCATTAAATCCCCCTGGTGTCTCTCTCTTTGTGTCTAACACTCCTCTTGTCATCTCTAACTTCATGTGTAACACTCCATGTAGCATTTCTGACTTGGTGTGTCACATTCTCTCTTGTGTCTCTGACTTCCTCGGTCATACTCCCCATTTCCTCTCTGACTTCGTGTGTCACACTCCTCCTGTTGTTGTCTTCCTGTGTCAAACTTTTCCTGGCATCTCTGACTTCAGATGTCACACTCAAGATGCCATCTCTTTCTTCGTGTGGAACACACCCACTTACATCTCACACTTCGTATATAACACTCCACCTGCCATCTCTGACTCTGTGTGTAACATTCCCCTACACATTTCTGACATCGTGTGTCACAGTCCCCATGTCATCTATGACTTCATGGGCAACGCTGCATGTGGTGTCTGTGACTTTGTGTTTGACATACCACCGTGGCATCTCTGAATTCGTGATGAATACATCCTCTGGTGTCTGTGAATACATGGGTAACACTTCCTATGTTGTCAGTGACTTTGTATGTAACAGTAAACAACATCTCTCAAAATTCATGTTTCACAGTCCACCTGTCATCTCTGATTTCATGCGTAACACTCCCCTGGTGTCTTTGACTTCTTGGGTATTGCTTCCCTGCGGATTCTCTGGCTTACTGTGTAACATTCCCCCTGTTGTCTATAACTTTGTGTGTCATGCTCCCCATCTCTGACCTCATGCATCACATTCCCCCTCGTGTCTCAATCTTTGCTTTTCACCCACCCACTGGCGTCTCTGACTTCATGTGTAACACTCCCCTTGGCATGTATTACTTCATCTGTAACACTCTAGGCAGCCTCTGTGACTTCATGTGTCACACTCTCCCTGATGTCTTTGATTCATGTATCACTCTCCCCATGGCGTCTTTGTCTGCCTATGTCACACTTCCCATGGTGTCTTTGACTTTGTTTATAACACTGGATTGTGCATCTATGACATGGTATGTAACAATCCATGTGGTGTCTCTGACTTCATGTGTAGCACTTCCCCTAGTGTCTCTGACTTCGTGCATAACACTTCATGTGGCATGTCTGACTGCCTGTGTAGCACTCTCCCTGGCATCTCTGGCTTTGTGTGTAACACTAGCCCTGGCATCTCTAACATCATGTGTCAAACAACCTAAGTGATCTCTGGCATAATGTGTAATACTCCCTGTAGTGTCTCTGACATCATGAGTCAAAAACCCTTAGGCATCTTTCACTTCGTGTGTCACATTCCCCAGGTCGTCTCTGACACCATCACACTCCCATGGTGTCTCTGAATTCATGAGTAACTCCTACCCCATCATCTGTCAAATCATGCCTAACACACCTCTTGGTCTCCCTGACTTCGTGCGTAATACTTTCCCTGGTGTCTTTGACTTTGTGTGTAATTCTCCCTCACGGCATCTCTGACATTGTGTCACATACTCCCAGTTGCATCACTGATTTTGTGTGTCAAACTTCCCCTTGTGTGTTGACTTCATGTATAAGACTCCCTCATGGCATCTCTGATTCGGCATGTCACTCTTTCCCCAGAGTCTTTGACATCTTGTGTAACATTCCACCTGATGTCTTTAACATGGTACATAACACTCCCCCTGGTGTTTTTCACTTCGTTTGTAACATTCCCCATTTTCTCTGACTTTGTGTGTTACACTCCATCTGTTGTTTATGACTTCCTGTGTAAAACTCCACATGGAATCTCTGACGTCATGCATAACTCTCCCCATCTTGTGTTTGACTTCTGGTGTAACACTAACCCTGGCATTTCTGACTTTGTGTGTAACACTCCCAGTAGCATCCCTGAATTTGTGTATAAGACACTCCCCCTGTAGTCTCTGATATTGTGTGTAATACTCTACCTATTTTCTCTGACTTTGTGTGTAACACTCCATGTGGCGTCTCTGAATTTGTGTGTCACACTCACTCTGTCTCTGAATTCTCGGATCACTTTCTCCATGTTCTCTTTGATTTTGTGTGTAACAATCCACCTGGTGTCTTCGACTTCATGCATAACAGTCCCACTGGTCTCTTTCACATCGATTTTAACACTCCACCTGGCATCTCTGACTTCATGTGTCACACTACACCTGGTATTTCTGACTTAGTGTGTGACACTTCCCCTGGTGTCCCTCACTTTGAGCAGAAAACTCCCCTGTCATCTCTTGCTTCATGTATCACAATCCACCTGTCATCTCTGACTTCACATATCACACTGTCTGTGGCATCCCTGATTTTGTGTGTAACACTGACCTTGTTGTCTCTGATTTTGTGTGTAACACTCCCACTAGTGTCTTTGACTTTGTGTGTAACACTCCCCCTGGCATCTCTGATTTGTTTGTCACTATCCCCATGGTTTGTTTTACTTCTTGTGTCACAGTCATCTTTGACTTATTGTGTAACACATATCCTGATCTCTGCAACTTCTTGTATAACACTATCTTTGATTTCTTTGACACTGTGCTTAACACTCCCTAGGTTCATCTCTGATTTTGTGAGTAACACAACTGCAGGAATTTCTGACTTTGTGTGTAACGCTCCCTATGATGTCACTGGTTTTGTGCTTCACACTCTCCCTGATGTCCTTGACTTCATGCATAATACTCTCCTGTGGCATCTCTAGATTCATGAGTAACACTCCTGCTGGCATCTATGACATGGTGTGTAACACTTCCTGTGGTGTTTCTAACTTAATGTGTCAAACTCCACCTTTCATCTTTGACATCATGTGTCACACTCCCTGTGGAGTCACTGACATTGTGCATAACATGCCACCATCCTGTCTCTGAATTTTGAATTTTGTGTTACACTCCTAGTGGCATGTCTGATTTTTTGTGGCCCTCTCCCCATGGTGTCTTTGACTTCGTTTGTATGACCCGGGCATCACTGACTCTGTGTGTACCACTCCAAATGGCATCTCTGACTTCATGAGTCTCTCTCCACCTCTTGTCTCTGACTTTGTGTGTCACATTTCCCATGACGTCTCTGAATTCATGCATAATATTTCCTCCTGGTGTTGCTGACTTCGTGTGTAACCCTCCCCATGTTGTCTCAGACTTTGTGTGTCACTCTTCCCCCACTGTCTTTGACTTCAGGCATATCACTCCTCCATGGTGTCTCTGACTTCATGTGTCACACTCCATCTGTAGTTTCTGAATTCGTGTTTAGCTTCCTCATGGCATGGCTGTCCTCATGCATTACCTTCCCCTGTGGCATTTCTGACTTGTTATGTCACACTCCCTTTGTCATCTAAGACTTTGTGTGTCACTCTCCTCCTGCTGTCTTTAACTTCGAGTGTAACACTCCACCTTGTGTCTTTGACTTCATGCTTAGCACAACCTTGTGTATTACTTTGGGAATAACAGTCCCCTGTGGTGTCTCTGATTTTGTGTGTAACACGTCACGTGGCATCACTAACTTCATGCATAACCCTACCCCTGTTATCTTTGACTTTGTGTGTAACACTCCCCTGTGGCTGTCTCTGACCTCACGTGTAAAATTTTTCTGGTGTCCTTGACTTCTTACATGATATTCCTCCATAGCATCTCTGACTTCGTGTGTAACACTCCCCCTGCCATCTCTGACTTCTTGTGTCACACTCCTCCTGTGATCTCTGACTTCAAGTGTCATACTCCCCTGTGGCATCTCTGGATTCATAACACTGCCTCTGGTGTCTCTAATAACGTGTGTCACACTCCCTGCAGAGTCACTCCCTCTGTGCGTAATGCTCCACTGTGGTGTCTCTGACTTCATATTTAACACTCACCCTGGCAACTCTAACTTCATTTGTCACTCTCCCCCTGGCATCTCTGATGTGTATAACACTCCCCATGTCAGCTATGACTAGGTATGTAACAACCTGGTGTCTCTCATTTTGTGTGTAACACTCCCTCTGATGTCTTTGATTCATGCATAAAACTCCACAGTTTCATCTCTGACTTTGGGTGTAAGACACCCCATAGTGTCTCTGGCTTCCTGTGTAACACCCCAGTTGTCTCTGACTACATGTGTCACAATCAACCTGTCATCTCTGACTTCATGTGTCACACTCCCCATGGCATCTCTGAATTCATGAGTAACTCTTGCTTTGTTGTCTGTCAATTTGTGTATAACATACCTCTTGGTCTTTCTGTCATTGTGCATAACACTCCCCATGGTGTCTTTGACTTCATGCATAACTCTCCCCCAGGTGTCTTTGACTTCATTTGTAATGGTACACCTGTCATCTCTGACACTGTATAACACTCCACATGGTGTTTATGACTTTGTGCATCACTTGGTGTGTTACTCTCCCTCTAGAGTCTTTGACTTTCTGTGTAACATTCCTCCTGGTGTGTTTGACTTTGTGCATAACACTCCCCCTGGCATCTTTGACTTCGTTTGTAACAATCTGCCTGGCATCTGTGACACTGTGTGACACTCAACTTGGTATTTATTACTTGGTGTGTAACACTCCATGTGGCATCTCTGACATCCTGTATAACATTCCCCCTGTTTTCTCTGACATCATGAGTCACCCTCCACCAGTCGTCATTGACTTTGTGTGTAACACTCCACCTGGTGTCTTTGGTTTCATGCCTAATACTTCCAATGGTGTCTTTTACTTCGTTTCTACCAATGCCCTTGGTGTCTCTGACTTCATGTGGAACAGTCCTCCTTTTGTCTCTGACATCATGTGTAACACTCCTGTCATCACTGACTTTGTGTGTCACAATCCACCTGTCTCTGACTTCGTGTGTCACACTCTCTATGGCATCTCTGACTTCATGTGTAACACTCCCTACGGTATCTCTGAATTTGTGTGTAACACTCACCAGGTGTCTCTGCTTCTTGTGTAACACTCCCCTGCTGTCTGTGACTTCATTCATAACGCTTCCCTGTGACGTGTCTGATTTCCTTTCTCAGACTCCCCCTGTAGTCTCTGACTTCCTTCATAACACTCCACTTGGCATCTATGACTTCCTGTGTCTCACTCCACCTCTTGTCTCTGACTTTGTGCATAACACTTCCTCGTGGTGTCTCTGAATTTGCGTTTCACTTTCCCAGTGGTGTCTCTGATTTCGTGTGTAACATTCCAACTGGTGTTTCTGACTTCATGTGTAAACGGCCCTTGGCATTTCTGACTTCATGTGTAATACTCACATTGGTGTCTCTGACATCGTGTGTCACACTCCTCCTGGCATCTCTGACATTGTGTGTAACATTCCCCATGGCATCTCTGACTTCGTGTGTAACCTTCCTTCTGGCTTCTATTACTTCATGTGTAACACTTACCCTGGTTTCTCTGACTTCATTAGAAACCCCTACTTTAAAACATATTCCTATGAAAATTATGTCTACAGTTGGTACAGGATGAAAGAACTAACACACAACCTATAGAGATGTATAAATAAGGTGTATAAATAAGAAAAATTTAAATGATCAGTGTAATGATTATATATCTTTATACTGAAATATACATAGGTTGAGAGAGTCTCTGCTATACCTGCATTTGTGGTATACAGAAAAGAGTACTCTAGGCAAATGTAAGTTTTCTTAATATCTATACACATCAGGAAAATCAACAGTTTCTTGAAGGGTTGTGTGAAGATAAATGAGAAGTAAATAGCTCAATGTGTTTATGATACTTGGAAATATCCCACAAATCTCAAGCACATATGGGCTACTGTGTGCATTTGTTATTTTTTCAACTAGAGACAGTATGTTACCTGAAATGGATTATCTTTACATATGCGAGTGTACATTCTTCTTGTGTGAGTTCACTCCTTTGTCAGAGGTATGATGATGCAGAGATGGAGCAGTGTGCTATCCAGGTAACTGTCCCCAGTGCACCTACCATGATCTAACTCCATCATTACAACTGGAGCATCAACATGCTGTTATATTGGATAATTTATCTCCTACCTTATTTAAAATGTTTAATGAAAATTTACCTAAAACGTAGTGTATTTCCTCCTCCCCAGATGTGTTTTCACTTTAACTGACATGTGCTAAGTTGTTTGTAACACTAAGGTATATTTTGTCGTGGAGGAACCTAGGCTAACACTAGGAAATTGAGCAAATTGAGAGAAAGTGAGATCATTGGCGTAGGTTTTATATAGTGAACTTTCATAAACATTCCCTTTAGATAAAGAGATTCTCTATAGAAAAAAAATGTTTAAAATCACTGTATTATACATTATGCTAACAAGATAAAGTATGCAAATACATGTATGTACTTAATATATATATGGATTCTATGATGTTATTTTAAGTCTGCCTGCACATTAAGGGCACAAAGAACTCCTCCACAGTATGATACAACATTTAACGAAGACATAAAGACGCATATAAATATCCCTAATAGCACATCAATTAAAAGAAATACCAGAGTAATACTAGAGTAAAATGAGGATGGCAGGCAAACAATTGTATCTACGCTTCCTTTAAAAAAAGAGAAAGAGGGGCCGGCCCTGTGGCCGAGTGGTTGGGTTTGCGCGCTCCGCTGCAGGCGGCCCAGTGTTTCGTGGGTTAGGATCCCGGGCGCGGACATGTCAGTGCTCATCGAGCCACGCGGGGGCAGCATCCCTCATGCCGTGGCTGGAAGGACCCGCAACTAAGAATGTGCAACTGTGTACCGGGGGCCTTTGGGGAGAAAAGGGGAAAAAATAAAATCTTTAAAAAAAAGAGAGAAAGAAAAAAGAAAGAAAGAAAGAGAATTGCTCTTGGCTACAAGGACAGTAGCAGTGTCAAGAGTCTGAGTGAGCTCTAAGAAAGCAGCATTTAAAACATTCAAGTATAAATGCGTTTACAGGAAATCCCACTTTCTTACATAAAACATTGCTTATAAGGTTGCAAGCTTCTGAGATCATATCCTGACCCTGTGTCTGTGCCTTTTTATGTCAGAAATAAGAACTACTGGTAGGAAAAGATGTTTTAAATCAATGGAATAAGAAGCAACATAAATCTTGTTTAGGTGCAATGATGAAAAGCTAGAGAAAACAAATCACGTTGGTAAGTGCTGACTTCCTGTAAGATGAGGGAGGATAGTGGGGTTTCTCTCACCAGCTTTAGAGTTCTATGGAAAGCCCCAAGTTATCTTTTCATTGGTTACTCTCTGTATTATCAGATTATTATTGTTTAAACCTATACTCTTTAATAAAACTATATCTGCTTTCTGACAGATTCCATTGGAAACTGAACATGCTGTACATTGTACCATCAAGATGAAACGGAGCACTTAAAATCTCCTGATGTCCAAAATTCCTTTGCCATCTCAACGTAAGGTGGAAACTCCATTTTTGCTCATCAAGAGATTAGAAAAACTTCACACTTATGCATTGCTTTAAATATTCATTAATTATTACAATATTTTTGAGATGGGAATAATAAGAGTCTAGAGTCACTAAATGACTAAGGATTTGGAAGGATATCAAACTAGAAACTGAATACTTGTAGTTTCATAATTTGCCATAATTTTGTTTCTTATTCTTGACTCTTGTTAGGCTTTCTTGTCTCTTGGTTTTGACTTCTGTTATTTGTATGATTAAGTATTTATGTGAAGCATAAATATTACATAATCAATATAGCCTTCACCTTTCAAAGATGCTTATTAGCATTTGTGAAAATATTTGAACAATTAATCTGAAGAAAAAAGACCAGTTCTATTCTGCTCATGCATTAGCAACAGCAGAATATACACAGAAGTGAATCAGAAATCCTAATATTTTGCTATGCTTCACCATACAATAGAGATGTTATCTTGCAAGTGTCAAAAAACCTATTTGGATGTTGGTAAAATATGGCACAACATGAAAAATATTCTGTTTACCTGTAATGAAACCTCTGTCTTCACTCCCCACAGGCTTTACAACGTGGCATAGTGAGAACAATGTAAGAATTCTTCATCACCTTCTGATACTCTCTCCTTGAGGAGATGCTAAGCAATTTAGTGATTATCCCTGAAGCATTTAAAAGCTTAACAGAATGCAAGAGCAGTGTTTATTAATTGTCTAGAACAATTTGTATTTACCAGCAAGTGAGGTAGATTTGTTTATGTATTGCATTCCTACATTTTACTCTTGGTTAACTTTTTTTCTGCTCTGATGGTTAATTTTTTTTTTTGTCTACTTGGCTAGGCCATGGTGCCCAGCTGTTTGTACCAACCTCAGTCTAGATGTTGTTATGAAGATTTTTGTTATATGTGTTTAATATTTAAATCAACATACTTTGAGTACAGCCAATTAACCTCCAGAATGTGGATGGGCCTCATCCAATCAGGTGAAGGCCTTAAAAAGCAAAGTCTAAGGTCTCCCAAAGGAAAAGGAATTTGACTCCAGACTGCTCTATATAAATTCTCCCTTAATTTTCCACATTTGTACTCTTGTTGCAGTATCAACTCTTGCAGTGCCAGCCTGCCCACAGATTTTTGCCTGCCAGTCCCAACAAACACATGAGTCAATTTCTTAAAAATCTCTGTCTTTATACATATAATCTCCTTTTGGTTCTGTTTCTCTGAAGTATGCTTACTAATATAACCATATATGGAAATAGATTCATATATTTTATCTATGCAGCAAGTTTTCAGTATTCCTCCATTCTAAAATGGTGTACTCAAATGGACGGCACAATGGAGACATTTGTAAATGTTGTCTTATTGCAATATTTAAATAATTAGATGAACCAAAAATAATAATATGTTGTGTATATAAGGTGGTGTTTCCTTAAAATTTTTTGGATTGTTGTCCTATTTGTTCTCCTTTTTACCATAGGGAGAGGAACTAGGTACTCTTACTTCTCAGTCTCATCTCACAGTGAATTATCATCTATTAAGTTCTTCTCTTTCATTATATTTACCTGTATTACATTTCAGTATTTCTTGTTTTTCTATCATGTCCAATATTCACTCCAAATTTCCTTGTCTACCTTGACACATATACTACTATGCTTGATATATTGCCTGCATGATCAATATATTCTGCAAAACTATATTATTTTAGGTGTCTATGTTTTGCTATGTTATTTTGCTGTAATAAATTGTGTTGTTATAGTTCAAATCACTTTATTTGTGATGTATCCATATTGGGACCTTTTTTCTTCATTACAGTAAAAATTATACAACAAATTTCATGGATCTATTCTTCATTGGTAGATATTTGTTTGCCTCCAACCTCAGTTATCACCAACACCACTACAACAGACAGTTCAATGAAAAGCCTTGAGCTCACCATGTTAGTATTGTAAAGAAAATTATCCATGATAATTATTTTACATATCTGCCTCTGTGTGTGTTGACATATATATATACACACTTACACTCATACCTACACCTACACATGTACCCATACATAAGCACTCAGACAGGAATGAGACCTCTTGAAGAGCAAAAATATAATAAGACATTTAATTTTGTTAAATATTTCAGATTGGTTGTACCAATACCCTCTTCCATCAGCAAATACATGAGGTTCTTGGATCTTCACACAATGATGGGTACCTGAATTATGTTCTTTCTTGTTAATTAAACAATATTGTAAAATGTGTGTTTCTATTCTTGACTTTTTTCCTTGTTTTTCATTTGATTTATTTCCATGTTTAGTAATTAGTTTAAACAACTTTATAGAGGTGTTATTGAAAATCATACACTGCACATAAATACAGTATGAAATTTGATTAGTTTGACATACGTATGCATCTGAAAAATCATGAAAACAACCAAGATAATGAACACATCCATAACTCCCAAAGCTTCTTAGTGTCTCTCTATGTAATATTTCCATTCTACCTCTCTCATCTCACACTGTCCCAGACAGCCTGGGACTTAATTTTTTTAACTTTTTTTTAATAGTTATAGAATTACAAGAAGTTGGAAAAAAGGCAGCAAAGGCAGTTCCTGTCCTGCTTAGTTTCCCTAAACGCTAACATCTTGCATAAATACAGTACAATATCATGACCATGAAATTAACTTTGGTACAATCCAGTGACTGTTGGGATTTCACCAGTTTTGCATGCACTAATTTGTGTGTTTGTGGTGTGTGTATATATATATATTTCTATGCAACTTTTTATATGTGTACATTTGTGTAACCATCACAACAGTCAATATACAGACGTGTTCCATCACCACAAGGGTCACTTATGGCCTTCCTTCACAGCCACACCCCCTTTCCTTCTCTCATTCTCCTGTGCTTAACACCTGTCCACTACTAATCCATTTTCCATTCCTATAATTTTATCATTTGAAGAAGGTTTTATAAGTGATATACCGTTTGTAACCTTTTGCAATTGGCTTTCTGCACTCAACATAATTCCCTTGAGGTCCATGGTATTTTTATGTATAAATTGTTCATTCATCATTGCTACTTTATTATTTCATGTACCTCATGATACTATCAGTTTTTTCAATAATTCACCCATTGAAATACATTAATTTGTTAACAATTTTCAACTACTACAAATAAAGCTTCTAAGAAGTTTTATGCAAAGGTCGTTAAATGGATAAGTTTCTGTTTCTCTGAGATGAATGTCCCAAAGTGTGATTGGTGGTTTGATTTAATTTTTAAGTGCAATTTACTAATTTGTACTTTTATGGATCATATTTTTTAATGTCATTATGATGAGACGTTCATCTAGCATTAGGTCCTGCAGATAGCTTTTCTCTTACATTTTTATCTAAAATTTTATAGTTTTACATTTTATATTTAAGTCATGATTTGTCTTGAGCTAATTTTTGTGTAAAGTTTAGGTCAACATTCTAATTTATTTTCTTTATTTTTTGCCTATGGACACCCAATTGTTCCAACACAGTTTGTTAAAATGTCTAACTTTCTTTCATCAAATTACCTTTGTACTTCGTGAAAAATTATTTGGACTTTTCCACAACGGTCTATTTCTGGCTTCCATATTCTGTTTATTGATATATTTGTCTGTCCCTCTGCTAATACCACCCAGTCTTGATAACTATAGCTATATAGTAAATGTGAATAGATGGATTGTTTCCACACACTTCTGATTTAAAAACATGTTTTGGCTATTCTATGTCTTTGGTATTTCATATAATTTTAGTACAAACTCATCTATTATCCATAAAAAATATTGCTGAGATAGCATTTGTATTTTCATTAAACCCATAGATCTCTTTGGGAAAAACTGATGCCTTTATCATGTTTAGCCTTCTAATCTATAAAAACAATAATGTTTCCCATTTGTTTAGATCTTTGATTTCTTAATTCAGCATTTTGTACTTTTTGGCAAATAGATCCTATACATATTTTGTTTGTTTCTACCTAAGTGCTGTTTGTCTGTGGGTTGATTATTCTGTTTTTTATTTCTGTTGCATTGTTGATTTATAGAAACCTGAGTGATATTTGCTTGTTGATTTTGGATCCTGTTACCTTGCTGAACTCACATTTTAGGTCTGTTTTTGTTTGTTGTTTGTTTTTTGTAGATTCCCTGAGGTTTTAGTATTATGATTACTGATATCATTGTTTGTCCATCACATTCTTATTCATTTTCCATTTGTACCATTTTTGTGCTATTTTTCCTTTTTTCTGTTCTATATTTTATTGTGAACTGAAAAGCTATGACCTTTTTATTGGTTTTTTAATATTTGCTTTAAGGACTTAGTACAGGTGTTTTACTTGTTCAAGTGTAATCATATACCTTCACTTATAAAATAGGAACTTGACAACATTTAACCACTCCCATCATGTCCTTTATACAATTTTGTTATATATTTTTAGTCATTTTTAAATAATTGATTGTCTTGGAGATTCAAATAATTAGAAATCATATATTTGGTTATTGGTTCTGGTACTCTTCATTCCTTTGTCTAGATTCATGTTCCCATCTGGTACCACTTTCCTTCTGATTCAAGGGCTTCCCTTATGATTTCTTATAGTGCAGTCTGCTGGTGACGGATTCTCAAAGCATTTGTACATCTGAAAAGTCTTTACTTTGAATTCCTTTCTAAAAGTCCTCTTTCCCTAGATACAGAATTCTGGGTTGACAGGGTTTTTTTTTTTCCAGTGCTTTAATGATGTTTCTGCAATGACTTCTTACCTGCATTGATTCTGACAACAAATATGACATTGCTTTCTTTCTTTGTTCCCCTGTACACCATGTACCCCCTTTTTTTACTGCTTAAGATTTTTATTTATCACTGGCTTTGAACAATTTGATTATGCCTTCAAATAGTTATCTACATGTTTCTTGTATCCAGGTTTGTTGATCTTCTTAAATCTGAGAGTTTTACATTTTTACCATATTTAAAATTTAACCTATATATATATATATTTTTTTTAAGATTTTATTTTTTCCTTTTTCTCCCCAAAGCCCCCCAATACATAGTTGTATATTTCCTGTTGTGGGTTCCTCTAGTTGTGGTATGTGGGACGCTGCCTCAGCGTGGTTTGATGAGCAGTGCCATGTCCGCGCCCAGGATTCGAAGCAACGAAACACTGGGCTGCCTGCAGTGGAGCGCGTGAACTTAACCACTCGGCCACGGGGCCAGCCCCCTAACCTATATATTTTTGAATAGCTTAATGCTCCTCTTTTTGGGGGAGTTCCATCAAATGTGTACTTGGCTGCTTGAAGTTGTCTTTCAATCTTATTTTTGCTTTTTTCATTTCTTTACTTTTTTCACTCTGAATTTCACTTCGGATAATTTCTATTGGTATATCTACAGGTTCACTAATCTTTTATTCTCTAATATGTAATCTGCATGAATACAATCCCATGTATCTTTCATCTTGAACATGGTCATTTTATTTCCAGAAGTTCAGTTTCTTTTTTTTAAGACTCTTCATGTCTCTACTTGCCTGTTTGAAAATACGATATGCAATTACAATAACCGTTTTTGTCCTTGTTTGATATTTCAAACATATGTGTGAGTTTTTGGTCAGTTTTGATTGATTACTTATTCTCTTCACTATGGATCATGTTTCTCTGTCTTTGTATGTCTGGTAATTGTAAAATGTATCTCATACATTTTGAATTTTATTTTGGTGAATGCTGGATAATTTTATGTTTTACAAATATTCTTGAGCTTTGTTCTGGAATAGTTATTTGGAAATAGTCTAATCCTTTCAGATATTGTTTTATAATTTCTTAGGTGGGTCCAGAGCAGTGTTCAATTTAGCATTAGTTATCCTCCTTTACTGGAGTAAGAACTTCTTGAGTGCTCAACCTAAAGTCCCATGAGTATGAGTTTTTCTCCTCTCTAGGTAACAAATTGGCACAATTCCTGCCTGTTTGAGTTCTGGGTGCTGCTGTCTTTACTCCTTTCAAAGGATTCTTTCTTTAGCCTTGGGTGGTTTCCACCTGCATTCGCTGATCAGCCATCTATTGAGTGAGTGAGGGGGATTCTCTGCAGAGATCCAGTGTCCTTTCTTCATGCAGCTGCTTATCTTTGGCACTCTGTCTTGAAATCTCTAGCTATGTTGGTCTCCCTGGACTCTCAACTGTCTCTCCAACTTAAAGATTCTTCTAGGCTTTGCTTGGGTTTTCCCTTCTGGCAGCACAGCTTGGAAATTCTAAGACAGGAAAGTGGGCAATCATAAGACTCACCTCATTTGTTCTTTGTCTCTTAGGGAAACTATCCTTCAATGCCTGATATCAATTGCTTGAAAATTACTTTTTCTTACAGCTTGTCTTCGTTTTGGTTTTATGTTTTTCTAGTTTTAATGGAAGGTTAAGTCCAGTCTATACTATTCTTTGTTCATTGGAAGCAGAAAAGGGTATTCTGCATACCTTAAGATGAGCTCTGGAACTAGATTTTCTATTCTTTTTAAATTCTTAAACGTTTTAAAGCCTTTTACATCTCACTTAAATATGAAAAACTATTATTGACATTTTAAAAATTATGTCAAGAATCTAATCAGGGGACTGCCCCATGGCTGAGTGGTTAAGTTTGTGTGCTCTGCTGCAGTGCCCAGGGTTTCACTGGTTCGGATCCTGGGTGCGGACACAGCACTGCTCATTAGGCCACACTGAAGCAGCATCCCACCTGCCACAACTAGAAGGACCCACAACGAAAATATACAACTATGTACTGGGGGCTTTGGGGAGAAAAAGCAGAAAAAAGACAAGAAAATGGAGAAGATTGGCAACAGTTTTTAGCTCAAGTGCCAATCTTAAAAAAATAAAGAATCTAGTCACTACTCATCCTCTGAAAATTCTCACTCTGACTTAAGCCTCTCTCCCCTCCCCAGTATATCATAATTAAACTCCCTCAGGATTTCCTATTTTTCAGTCTTATTGTCCTACAGTTTATTATTTGTACAGCAGTCATACTGTCATTAACAAAAGATAAATTCAATCACATCCTCCAATCTTCTTTATCAAAGAATCAAAGGCAAATTTTACAATGGGCTATATAATCCTAAAAGGTCAAATTCTATGTTACAGGTCTATCATCATCTCTTTTATTTTCTAATCACATTTTATGCTCCAACCAACTCTCACTCAAGTTTCTCAATACAACAATAATATTGTCATTTAAAAACTGTTGTATTGACAGTTCTCTCTTCCTGGAATAGTCTTGCCCTAGATGTCCACTTACTTAACACCTCATGTATTTATTGAAATATCATACTTACAAAGGTCTCCCTGACAACCTTAATTGAAACTTAAACTGAATCTTGGCTGCTTGCTCTATTTCATTTTCATATTGCTCAATATCATCTATCATACTGTATAGCCCACTTCTCATTCTGCCTATTTTCTGTATTTTCTCTAAGTCTCATAAAGGGAGGGATTTGACCTGCTAAACTTAACAACATATGTTTATTTCCTTAGATGAATCCATTTATATAATATCTATCAGGAACACTGTTTTGTACCTTGTATTGTGCTAGCACGACAGATAAAATTGTAAATGGAATATACAGAATCTGTGCCTTTATAAAAATAAATGTTTATTGGAAGACATATGCTAACAAGTCACGTGTGAGAACATAAAATGATAGCACCTAATCTGGACTTGAAACTAAATTTAGGTTAATATCTGAAGTACAAGCAAGAATTAGCCATCTGTTGGTGACAGATTTTGGTTTGAAAATAAGGAGTAATTTTCTTTATTTCTATATTAGTCACACATTGCTTCTTGCCCATCCTGTGGAGGTAACAGTACAAGGCTAAGGAATGCCAGAGATAGTATGCATTGGCTAATGCTTCATTTGTAGTTAGCATATCCTACAGTGAATTTTAAATCGAATATTTGCACACATTATCCAAATACTAAATAGGGCATATTTTTAACTCTTTGTTCCTCAAACTGTAGATCATGGAATTCAGGATGGGTATTACCAAAGTGTAAAATATAGAGACTATTTTATCTATATCAAAGGAATGACTGGACTGGAGCTGCACCCACATAAAGAATAGAGTCACATATAATACAACTATCACTCTCTGGTGAGATACGAAGGTGGAGAAGGCCTTGTGCTTGCCCTCTGCAGAGTTCATCCTGAGGATGGCCTTAAGGATCATAATGTGAGATGCAAGGACTATCAGAAGAGATGAAATCAAATAAAACACTCAAAAGATCAGTATTAACTCAATTTCATGTGTGCTTGAGCACAGAAAAGCTAGCAAGGGAAGACTGTCACAGTACAAACAACTAATGACATAGCCACAGAAAGATGACATAAAAATCTTTATGGTGGTTATCAGGAGAGAAGGACACTGTAGAGACAGGAGACTGCCACCAGCACCCAGAATACCCTTTGTGATATGACTACTGTGTAGAGCAGAGGATTACATATGGCCACATAGTCATCATAGGACATTGCTGACAGAATAAAAATTTCATCAATGATGAAGAAGATGAAGAAAGCTAGCTGTGTAGTGCAGCAAATATCAGGGATTGTATTTTGTTTAGCTACAAAATTTACTAACATTTTGGGTCTCACAGCTGTTGAATGACCAAAAGCAATGAAAGCCAGGTGTCTGAGAAAAAGTTACATGGGTGTTTCTGCCCTGGTGTGCCTCTTGGTGAGGATGATCATATGCAAGTTGCCCACCACTGAGATCATGTATATGATGAGGAAGAGCCTAAATAATGAGCCTGCATCTCAGGGTGGTCTGTGATTCCCATGAGAATGAATTCTTTTAACACTGAGATTTTGTTTGCCCATCCAGGCCGTTATGCAAAATTACTGTAGGAAGAACCATCAGAAGAGTTCTAGGGTTTCAGGAGCTATCACTGGTTAAGTAGTAGCCATTTTATTTTTATGTCACATAGTAGTTATCACTACAAGGTATATACAGTCCCTTTACGTTCTGTCAACAATGTATCATTAGAAAACTTTGGGCTAGAATGGGAACCCTGATAATTTCTCAAAAATATTTTTCATTTAAAATGCATAGAATTAGTTTAAACATGTAAAATTTTAGAATAAATTATAGTAAAAGTAATAGCCCTTTTCTTGTTGTCCCTGCAACTTCAGTTCCAATCTCCAAAAAAATCATAATTAATTTATTTCCTAGACTTTGATTTACTTCATTATGACTCCACATATCTGAAAGGTATTCTCATTCCACTATCCATTTTTTTAATTATAATCTCATCCCACTCTGTTTTTATGAGTTTTGAACATTGTTTAATTATTTTTTATAATGATAGAAAATGATTTAGTTATGTTGCAAAGTCCCCAACAGGTCCACTCTCATGCTTATAAACAGCTTTTTTATTCTCTCTAGAACAGTGTACCTGAAACTTCACCACTTGTGTGCTAATTTTTGAAGTTTCTGATTTTTGCCATGTTGCATATCAAGAAAGACCTGCATCTATAATTTATGCAATCTGAGGAAAGATGATTAGTGGGCATTCACATATTTGTTTTGATCTTAGCACTGATGTCTCGGAAATTTTGGATTTAATATTGTAGTTATATTTTTCTAATATATTTTAAGACAAGTAAAAATTGTTAAAACATTTCTTAGTGTATCACCTAAAATAATCTAGTAAACTACTATGAATATACTTGTCCAACAAAGAGGGACATTACTCTAGAGTGACTTGTGTCAAATGTCTCAGGGGCTGGCAAACAATATCACTGCATGAGGGATAAGGAGAAAAGATAAAGAAAGTGATGAGGAAAAGGGAAACAAGATATTGCATGATTAATTTGAAATTCACTCAAATTTTATTTGTTTCAATGTACTTGAACAGAACAGACAATTGCTTGATCCACATAAAGCCAATAGGATATGTCATTGATAGAAATGGAGTATGTGCATTATATTTTAATTGGAATACTATTCTTATACCTTTATTTCATCTTCTGTCAAGAATGTACCAAATGTTTTGAATTAACACATTGTAATGTAAGGGTCACATGTTCTTTACCTCTACTTTCCCAACTTCTTTCTTCTTCAGATTGTTTTACAGACAAATGCTTCTAAACTTTCATGGGAAAATTCATCAACACTTACTGCAAACTCTTCCAGAGTTTTAAAAATGCAGACCAGGGGCCAGCATCATGGCTAAATCGTTAGGTTCCTGTGTTCCATTTTGGTAGCCCAGGGTTTCATTGGTTTGGATCCTGAGTGTGGACATGGCACTGCTCATCAAGTTATGCTGAGGCAGCATCCCACACGCCACAACTAGAAGAACCCACAACAAAAAATATACAACTGTGTACCGGGGGCTTTGGGGATAAAAAGGAAAAATAAAATCTTTAAAAAAAAATTGCAGACCATACTGCAACTCAGGATGCTAGCAAATTTCTGATTAAAAATAAAAAGATATAATAAAATATGTATTTGGGCTTATCATTTCACTTATATAGATATAAATATCCCACACAATATTAACATATCATTAATATCAGTTTTTAAAATATATAAGAATTACAGTGCATTATGTTCAAGCTGGGTTGATCCCATGTTTGGCTAGGTAGTTTAATAATGAAAAGAATATAAATATAATTTACCATATTATCAGACTGAATTAGATAAAAAATATGAGCATTCAAATAGATGACCAAGTAATACCATTTAGAAGGGACAAAAACAATACAAATTAATAATGAAAGGGAAATTCCATAACTTGATAGACAACCTTAAAAACTAGACTGAATCTACTCTTAAAAGGAGAAAAATTACAACTTGCATGATAAGCAGTGTAGAAGTCCTAAGTAAATTGTTAGAAATATGTTCCTAGATTACACAACTCAGTGTTAGAAAAATGCTGATTCTGCTCAAATGAATCTATTTACTCAAAGCTTTTCCAATAAAAATCTCACTAGGGGATTTTGAGGACTTGACACTGCTGTAAAATATATTTAGAAAGTGCAAATTATAAAGAATAAGCAAGACACTTTTGAAAAGATACCAAGTACCAGATATTAAAACTTACATAATACTAGAGTTATTGAGACAATGTGGCATTGGGACAAGAATGGGCAAATACATCAATGGAACAGACTAGAGAACTCAGAAAAAGACCAATGATTGTATAGAACTGTGATGTATGACAGAGGTGGCATGTTAGGACAGTGAAGCAAAAATGGTCTATTCAATAAAAGCTGGAGAACATGATTATCCCCATGATACTGAACCTGAAGTGAATTCACTCACCTGTTGCACAGCAAGCCAATCTCTGACACCATGCAAAGTAGAAGAAAGTAGGGATTTTATTTTTGCACAGTGCTGAGCAAGGAGGAAGGACAGCTAACCCTAAAATCCTAACTCCCTGAAAAGCTAAATGGGAGGGATTTTATTGGGGGTTTTAGGCAGGGGAGGGGGAACACATGGCCTTGCTGGTTGGAGCTTTCCCACTAGCCTGTCTTTGTCCTTGAGATACTTGCAGAGAGGAGGGAGCCCATGACCTTGCTGGTCATCAGCTTTCCCACCAGCCTGTAACTCTTTGCAGGGAGGAGATAACGAATCCAGGTGCTTGTCTTCAGTGGTGTCTGTCTCCATGGATGATAGTAGATTTTGAAGTCAGGAAGCAACAGAGTAAGCAGAGAATGGAGTGTTTCAGTTTTAACCCCATATGTGCTGGGTTTAATATAGGGAAACTGATATTAGGGCTGGTATCAACTACAGAAGATGATGAAATTGAATGTTTAGTTCATCTATATAAAAGTCAGTCTTAGACTGGTCAAGAACTTGTTGTCATAAGATAATGTTTAAACTCATAGCCTTAAAAACTATAACCTCTGGGGGGCAGGACCAAGATGGTGGAGTGAGAGGTCTTCTTTGTCTCTCCCCCGTCGAATCTGCAACTAATTGGACATTCACCGATTAACAAAGGATATCCAGATAGCATCTCAAGACGTCTAAAAGTCTCATGCTACTACACATTGGAACGTGGACAGACTTCCCCCTCAGGAGGAGGTGGAAATAGGTGAAAGCTCTCCGACCTCCAACCCCTGACCCCTGGACAGCCTAGTTCTTGCAGGAGGCTCTCTTCCAACGGACTCCACCATAGTATCTCCAGACACCAAGGACAGGAGTGTGCACTCACCAGTGGAGCGACGGTGGAAACAGGTGACAACACCACTACCCAAGACCCCCGTGATCACACCTAGGCCCAGGGGGAAATCCTCAGGTCCCTGAACCCACTGGCAGGGAAGGCTTCCACTCGCCATTAGCAGGGAGGCCCCTCCCAGAAACCAACACAAAGAGAAGCTCCTGGCGGGCCCGGTATGGCACCAGACCGCAAGCTGCCACTGAGCTCATGGTCTCCGGTGCACGCTCAGTACAGGGGGCACCCTGACTTCCCGTAGAAGTGCTTGGGGACACGTTTGGAGCTCCAGCGCCTGGCTCTGTGGCATGGGGGAAGGATCCAGGGTCCCGCATCTCCCTGGCAGGGAAAGCCTCTGCTCGCCATTAGCAAGGAGGCCTCGCCCAGAATCCAGGAAAAAGGGAGGCTCCCGGTGGGCAGATCCCCTGGGGCGGCTCCAGACTGCAAGCTGCCGCTGGGCTCATGGTCACCAGCGCAGGGCTCAGTGCAGGGGGTCCCGGACTTCCTATAGACATGCTTGGGGACACTGTTGGAGCTCCAGTGCCTGGCTCTGCGGCGTGGGGGAAGGCACCGGGGTCCCGCATCTCCCTGGCATGAAAAGCCCTGTTTGCCATTAACAGGGAGGCCATGTCCATAATCCAGGAAAAAAGGAAAGCTCCCAGTGGACGGATTCCCCGGGGCGGCTCCAGACTGCAAGCTGCCACTGGGTTTACAGTCTCCAGCACTTGGCTCGGTACAAGGGGCACCTGGACTTCCCATAGACGTGCTTGGGGACACGCTTGGAGCTCCAGCGCCTGGCTCTGTGGCGCGGGTGAAGGCTCCAGGGTTCCGCATCTCCCCAGCAGGGAAAGCCTCTGCTCGCCATTAGCAGAGAGGCCACGCCCAGAATCCAGGAAAAAGGAAAGTTCCCAGTGGGAGGATCCCCCGGGGTGACTCCAAGTGGCAAGCTACTGCTGGGCTCACGGTCTCCTGCACACAGGTCGGTACAGGGGTTGCCCAGACTTCCCGTGGATGCGTCTGGGGACTGGGTGGAGCTCCAACACCCGGCTCTGTGACCTGGGGGGTTGCTCCAGGGTCCCACACCCCCCCAGCAGGGAGGGCCCCTGCTCGCTATTGGCAGGGATGCCCCGCGCAGCATTGAGAACACCAGGAAGCTCCCTAGAGCAGAATTCCCCACAAGGCAGCAGCTTACAAGCCACCGCCAGGCCTACGGACTCTGGCCATGTCCCAGATGAGGCAAGGGGCTCCCAGAGATCCCATGAGAGTAAAGTGGGGCAGAGTAGAGCTCTGGTGAAACGACTACGTAGCCCATGGGGGCACTCCAGGTTCTTACAGCAGCCTCAGTGAAAGCCTCTGCACAGCACTAGTGGAGAGGTCCTGACTGGCAATCAAGGCAGGAAGGCCCTGGGGTGAAAGCAGCACAGCTAAGTGAGCTAATGACAGACAGCAGAAGATACCCATAGCTCTGCTGGGACTTATAGTGGACAAGTGTGAGCTGGTGGGCTCTGTTAGGGAAAAATCGGAGATTATAGGTGATCCTGCTCCAGGCTGATGGGAAAGCCCACAACAGTGCTGCAGACCACAAAGAGGGAGCATGTCTAGGTGCACTGCAGCAGTAGGCACCAGCAGCCTGAGGCCCCCTTGCGATTTCCCCCACAACTGACAAGGGACCCCACAAGACCACTGTGACTATGATGATGGGTCCAGACCCAGTCAGTAACAGCTGACAGGGTTCCTGGTTGGATCAGTCTAAACAGCTACCCACACACACACACCAGTCGCAACAAGTGGAAGCAGCGACTAAACTCTATCTCTATGCGGAGGCACAAACCCACACCATCAAGCATTATGAAAAAATATATTAAATCTCGAGAACAGAAGGAAAATGATAAGCATCCAGAAAACAATCCCAAAGACAATGAAATCTACAACCTAAATGATGATGATTTCAAAACTGCCATTATGAAAACACTCAACGACCTAAAAGAGAATTCAGATAGACAACTCAAAGAGTTCAGGAGCTATGTCACAAAAGAGCTTCACACCATAAAGAAGAACGAATTAGAAATACTGGAGATGAAGAACACAATGAGGAGAATAAGAAAAATCTGGACTCTCTGAACAGTAGGGTCGATAATATGGAGGACAGAATTAGCAATTTGGAGGATAGGAATATAGAAATGCTGCAGGCAGAGGAGGAGAGAGAATTAAGACTAAAAAGAAATGAAGAAACTCTCCGAGAATTATCCGACTCAATTAGGAGATGCAACATAAGGATTATAGGTATACCAGAGGGAGAAGAGAAGGAGAAGGGGGAAGAAGGCCTGTTCAAAGAAATAATAGCTGAGAACTTTCCAAACCTGGGAAGGGAGATGGAACTTCATGTCACAGAAGCCAACAGATTTCCAAGCTTTATTAATGCAAGAAGAACCAACCCCAAGACATATAGTAGTGAAACTAGGAAAAGTCAGTGACAAAGAGAAAATACTAAGGGGAGCCAGGCTGAAGAAAATAACTTACAAAGGAAACCCCATAAGGCTATCAGCAGATTTCTCAGGAGAGACCTTACAGGCTAGAAGAGATTGGATTGAAATATTCCAAACTCTGAAGGATAAAAACTTGCAGCCAAGAATACTCTACCCAGCAAAAATATCCTTCAAATAGCATGGAGAAATAAAAAATTTCCCAGATAAACAAAAGTTAAGGGAGTTCACCACCACAAAACCTCCTCTTCAAGAACTGCTCAGGAAGAAACTCATTCCTGAAAAATCAAAAAAAGCAAAGGGGTTACAAAATCCAGAACAAAAGAGATAAGCAGAAGGAATAATACAAAGTAACAGCTCTCCATCAGGACAAAATGCAAAAGAACCGGAAAGCAAGTGATAAAATTGCAACAGTAGGCTCCCACATTTCAATAATCACACTAAATGTGAATGGATTGAACTCTCCAATCAAAAGGCACAGAGTGGCATGATGGATCAAACAAGAAGATCCAACAATATGCTGCCTCCAGGAAACACACCTCAGCCCCAAAGACAAACACAGACTCAGACTGAAGGGGTGGAAGACAATACTCCAAACCAATAATGAACAAAAGAAAGCAGGTGTTGCCATAGTTATGTCAGACAAAGTAGACTTCAAAGCAGAACAGGTAACTAAAGACAAAGAGGGGCAGTATATAATGATAAAAGGGACACTCCACCAAGATGACATAACAGTCATAAATATATACACAGGTGCACCAAAATTCGTGAAGAAACTCTTAACAAAACTAAAAGGAGACATCAACAGTAATACAATAATAGTAGGGGACCTCAACACCCCATTAACAACAATGGAAAGATCATACAGACAGAAAATCAACAAGGAAATTATAGAATTAAATGAAAAATTAGATCAGTTGGACCTAATAGATATATATAGGACACTTCATCCCAAAACAGCAGGTTACACATTCTTCTCAAGTGCGCATGGAACATTCTCAAGGATAGACCATATCTTGGGAAACAAAGCAAGCATCAATAAGGTCAAGAGGGTTGAAATAATATCAACCATCTTTTCTGATCACAATGCTATGAAACTAGAAATCAACTACAAGAATAAAGCTGAGAAAGGGCCAAAAATGTTGTTTACAACATGCTACTGAACGAACAATGGATTATTGAAGAAATTAAAGAAGAAATCAAATATTATCGGGAGACAAATGAAAATGAAAACACACCATACCAAATTATTTGGGATGCAGCAAAGGCATTCCTAAGAGGAAAATTCATTGCAATACAGGCTCACCTCAATAAGCAAGAAAAATCTTACATAAACAACCTCAGACGACACCTAATGGAATTAGAAAAAGAAGAACAAACAAAACCCAAAGTCAGTAGAAGGAGGGAAATAAGAATTAGAGCAGAAATAAATAATATTGAAACAAAAAAAGACATTAGAAAGGATCAAGGAAACAAAGAGTTGGTTCTTCGAAAAAATTAACAAAATCGACAAACCCTTAGCCAGACTCACTAAAAAAAAGAGAGAAGTCTCAAATAAAATTAGAAACGAGAGAGGAGAAATCACAACAGATACCGAAGAAATACAAAGGATCATAAGAGAATACTATGAAAAACTATATGCCAACAAATGAACAACCTAGAAGAAATGGATAAATTCCTAGACTTATACAACCTACCCAAACTGAATCAGGAAGAAGTACAGAATCTGAATAGACCAATCACAAGTAAAGAAATAGAAACAGTAATCAAAAACCTCCCCAAAAATAGGAGTCCAGGACCAGATGGCTTCTCTGGAGAATTCTACCAAACATTCAAAGAAGATTTAATACCTATCCTTCGCAAACTGTTCCAGAAAATAGAGGAAGATGGAGCACTCCCTAATACATTCTATGAAGCCTACATCACCCTGATCCCCAAGCCTGACAAGGACAACACAAAGAAGGAAAACTAAAGGCCAATATCACTGATGAATATAGATGCAAAAATCCTCAACAAAATTTTGGCAAACCGAATACAGCAATATATCAAAAAGATTATACACCGTGATCAAGTGGGATTTATACCAGCGACACAGGGATGGTTTAACATTCACAAATCAATCAACGTGATTCACTACATTAACAATATGAGAAACAAAAACCACATGATCATCTCAATAGATGCAGAGAAAGCATTCGACAAGATCCAACATCTATTTATGATTAAAAAAACCCCTCAATAAAATAGGCATAGAAGGAAAGTACCTCAACATAATAAAGGCCATATATGACAAACCCACAGCCAACATCATACTCAATGGACAAAAACTGAAACCCATCCCTCTCAGAACAGGAACAAGACAAGGGTGCCCACTTTCACCACTCCTATTCAACATAGTACTGGAGGTGTTGGCCAGAGCTATTAGGCAGGGAAAAGAAATAAAAGGAATCCAAATAGGCAACGAAGAAGTAAAACTCCCGCTGTTTGCAGATGACATGATCTTATATATAGAAAACCCCAAAGAATCCATACAAAAACTATTAGAAGCAATCAACAACTACAGGAAAGTTGCAGGGTATAAAATCAACATGCATAAATCAGTAGCATTTCTATATGCTCACAATGAACTAACAGAAAAAGATCTCAAGAACTCAATCCCATTCAAGATTGCAACAAAAAGAATAAAATACCTTGGGATAAATTTAGCCAAGCAAGTGAAAGATCTATACAACGAAAACTACAAGACCTTCGTGAAAGAAATCGACGATGACATAAAGAGATGGAAAGACATTCCATGCACATGGATTGGAAGAATAAACATAGTTAAAATGTCCATACTACCTAAAGCAATCTATGGATTCAACATTATCCTAGTCAGAATTCCAATGTCATTCTTTACAGAAATCGAACAAAGAATCCAAAAATTCATATGGGGCAACAAAAGACCCCCAATTGCTAAAGTAATCCTGAGAAAGAAGAACAAAGCTGGAGGCATCACAATCCCTGACTTCAAAACATACTACAAAGCTACAGTAATCAAAACAGCATGGTACTGGTACAAAAACAGATGCACAGATCAATGGAACAGAGTTGAAAGCCCAGAAATAAAACCACACATCTATGGACAGCTAATCTTTGACAAAGGAGCTGAGGGCCTGCAATTGAGGAAAGAAAGTCTCTTCAACAAATGGTGCTGGGAAAACTGGACAGCCACATGTAAAAGAATGAAAATCAACCATTCTTTTTCACCATTTACTAAAATAAACTCAAAATGGATCAAAGACCTAAAGATTAGGCCTGAAACAATAAGTCTGCTAGAAGAGAATATCGGCAGCACACTATTTGAGATCAGCTTCAAAAGAATTTTTTCAGACACCATAACCCCTCACATGAGGCAAACAATAGAAAGAATAAACAAATGGGACTTCATCAGGTTAAAGAGCTTCTTCAAGGAAAGGGAAAACAGGATTGAAACAAAAAAACAACCCACTAATTGGGAAAAAATATTCACAAGTTATTTATCAGACAAAGGGTTAATCTCCATAATATACAAAGAACTCACACAACTCAACAATAAAAAATCAAATAACCCAATTACAGAATGGGCAGGGGACATGAACAGACCTTTCTCCAAAGAAGATATACGGATGGCCAATAGACACGTGAAAAGGTGCTCATTATCACTAATCATCAGGGAAATGCTAATCAAAACTACACTAAGATATCACCTTACACCTGTTAGAATGGCAAAAATATCCAAAACCAAAAGTGACAAATGTTGGAGAGGCTGTGGAGAAAAGGGAACCCTCATACACTGTTGGTGGGAATGCAAACTGGTGCAGCCACTATGGAAAACAGTATGGAGATTCCTCAAAAAGTTAAGAATAGAAATACCTTATGACCCAGCCATCCCACTACTGGGTATATATCCTAAGAACCTGAGATCCTCAATTTCAGAAGCTCTATGCACCTCTATCTTCATTGCAGCATTATTCACAATAGCCAAGTCATGGAACCAATCTTAGTGCCCAGCAACTGATGATTGGATAAAGAAGTTGTGGTATCTATATACAATGGAATACTACTCAGCCATAAAAAAGGACAAAGTTGTCCCATTCACAAAACATGGATAGACCTTGAGAGTATTATGTTGAGTGAAATAAGCCAGACAGAGAAAGACGAACTCGGTATGACTCCACTTATAGGTGGTAGTTAATGTATGGTCAAAGAGAACTGATCGGTGGTTGTCAGGGGAAAGGGGGGTGGGGGGAGGGCACTAGGGGTGAAGTAGTGTAACCACAACATGACTAATAATAATGTACAACTGTAATTTCACAAGGATATTAACTTTTATAACCTTAATAAAAAAATAAATTAAAAAAACAAAAAACTATAACCTCTGCATGTTCCTTAAATGAACCTAGAAATCTCAAGAAAATCAGAAGAGAGATTCAAGATGAGTTTGGCAGATTAATTCTAGCTCACAAAATTTACTCTATCCAAAAATCTATTCACAGTATTAACAAAATATTTACCAAAAAGTAAAATAAACATTCATTAGCAGCAAACAAACAAGGAAAATGGCAAAGTCTAATTCCTTAAGATACAAAAAGTTAGGCCCAAAGAAAGAAATATTCCACAAAACAGTTTCACCAAGTTCATCTCTACATTGCCATGTTATAATTCTACAAATCCCTGGAGATCTTCTGAAATGCAGCTGAGCTGATACTTTGATACTTCATGTGCTCCTCCTCTCACCACTCCTACACAAGCACAGACTGGAAAGAAACAGGGAATCTGAACAGCACTTCTATATGATGGGAACACAATCCCAGAGCTGCCCCAGGATTTGGAGCATGGCTCTCAAGCCCAAGGATGTGCTTCTGTACAAATGCAAACACCCAATCAGAACTAAGCATTCTAAAAGATGTTGCAAATAGCCTCAACTTAGATAACAGGCTGGTCACATGGAGAACACTGTCACCCATTTAAAGGAGGGAGAGAAAGAAAGAGGGAGGAGAAAAGAAGGAAGAACCTAGATTTGTTTTAAAAATACGTCAGGCTCAGAAGTCTTTGAGTGAGTTAGCATCAGCAGAAATATGTACACATATTATTTTAAAATTATAAAATAGGAGAAAAACCCACGCTTCTCTCACCCAACACAGCTAACAAGGTCATGAGTACTTATATATGTTTCTATTCATTATTGTGCAAAATACACTGCATTATGTCCATAAAAGAACACTAACTCTGCAATAAAGTGGTATCAGTGAATGATATAAAATAAATATGTCTTTTCTAATTACAACTTTGGAATCTGGAGAAATGTACTGCTTGGCCAATTCTACTTAGCAAATGCCAAAACACTGTAACTTAAGACATGAAGAATCATATTTACTGGCTGTGGGATTCAATGCCAATCCCCAAACCACAATTATGTGGCTTTATATGATCCTTCAAGACTTTTTAAAACTATACTTCCTCATTATAATTATATCCCATTCTTCTAGATTCTCAGGCATGTGGGCAAAATTCTAAGAGCTGAGTGACATGGTTTATGTTGCACCTGTGACATATAACTGGGAACTGTGCAGTGGTATGGGAAGTCCTCCCACCCGCCTTGTCCCATCCTTCAAAAACAATATTCCCTGTTCACCTGTGATATGTGCAATTTATAACATGAAGATCAACAAATCAAGAAGAAAACTTTCCTTAATACATTTAGCTTCATTATGAGAGATGAAAGGGAAAACACACACCTTGAATGATGAAGTGTTTAAGTTGCAGCAAGTTCACAAATACATGAACCTGGCTAACAACTCTTCTGAGGATTCATCTTCCTTGTCACTTTAATTGTACTGATTTTAAACTTAGTTTTGCCCCCACTATAAATATGTTAGGAGATCATTCCAAGCATCTAGACTCACTATCCAAACGAAAACAAATTTAACACAAAGACAGTAGGGACAAAGACATCCTATCATTGCGGTGTCATAGACATATTAGACTAAATTAAAGGTTTTTTAAAATAATATTTTGGCTTTGCCATCTTATAACCATTGCAAATATCACTGTAACAGACACCTCTGTCTCCCTATCCCTTGTCACTTTGGGCCACCTCTGACTTGGCCCACAGCCATGGTAGACATTTTCTGATACACTGACAGCTTCCCATTTCAAGCGTTTCACTTCTTTTTCCTCAGGGCAGAATGTCTTGAGAGCTTGCTAAGACCATAGGCAAGCCAGCTTGGAAGTTCATGAGATTTCATGTGTCAAGGAGTAGTACTCAACCAGTAAGGACAGGAATCAACGGATAAACACTGAAGCTTTCCTAGTCTTCTTTCAAACAATTCCTAGAAGTGTAGAAGTGATCTGAAGGATGCTCCAGAGAATCTCAAGTGATGGATCCTTTGTTGCTTATAACAGTAATTGATATTTTATTGGACACTTCATTAACTTTCTCTCTTCTCAGTCTCATATACCACATTCCCTCATTTTTGCTTCCTGGTATCACCTACCAAATAAACATATACTCAAGTCCTTGTTTCAGGGCCTGCTTTTGGGGCAATTTCCTTTCTGACAATTCTAGTCCGTTGTATGCTGTTAGTAGAATGAGGCTACACATATCTAAGCACAAATGACACTCTATGGAGGCATGACAATAAGAGATATTGATAATATCACAATACTGGATAAGTGGAAGCCCTATCAGAAACTGTTACTATCTGAGGCACAGACAGCATCAATATCCCTGACCTGACCATCAGCATCTTTGCTTAGACAACATTCTAGGTGGAGCTTTCAAAAAATTGCTTACTCTCCCTTCAGAATGTTTGTCTGGAATCCTAATACAAACATAGAAATAATACCAAATAGAAAGAAGGTCCCTCACTACCCTCAAAGAACATAATAATAGTGGTAAAATCATGTCATTACTCTAGAAAATACAGTTGTGAAAAGAGATTATTAATATGCTTGGTATAATGTACTCAGTCTAGTGTTGGTGACTATACTTATATCTATAATTTAAATTGAAGACAGCATCAAAAATAGTCATCTAGTAATCATTATAATCAATGCCATTTCCTCACTTGAAATGAAGAATGAGTTCTGGTTCCCTCAATTACTCACCTAATGACAGTCAGAAGAATTTATGAGTGTCTCTCTCCTTTGAGACACTCCCCTGGGGGCTTGAATATTTCTTGCTTATTCCCTAAGCATCTGAGAAGAGGAAATGCCACAACTAGTCTTTGCTAATTTGCCAGGCTATCTTGTATTTTCCTATTGAGGAAAAGTTCTTTTATATAGAATTGACCTGCTTTCCTTTGTTATTATTTTTACCACATCTACTCAAATGTAAGTATATTATTTGTTGGATACATGCTTTAATCACCCACAAGTTACTTCAAAATTCACCATTTTCCACAATGGCTTCTTCCCAAGATTTATGTCTAAGGATGAAGAAAACTCTTTAAACAGGTACTGTAGTGTTTTAAAATATTCCGAAGGAATAAAAGTTATGAATATGTGTGTAACTTCTTTTTATTTCTCTTTGTGATTTAAGGGACTAAATTGAGTTGATGATACCCTAATTCTATATCTCATAATCATCATCAGTTCTCATTCTGCATCACCACTTTAATTTCCCAACATGGGTACCTCCTCTACAAAAGTTGACGTTTGCCTTTAAAAAGGAATACAGCTCTACAAAGTAAATATAATGAAGGTTTTAATGTGCACATGTATGTTCTTACATAACTCATTTTGATACCTAAATATTCCCACTCAACAATATGTTTTTAAAGTATATTGATTTTATTACATATAACCAATATTTTTCTTACCTTTGTTATTATAATTTAGATCTTCTTTCATTTAATATGTTTGTTCCCATAGTAAAAGGCATTTAGTTAGTTACAAATTCTTGACTTCTGCATGTAGAACCACAATTGAATTGTGTGTCTGGTCCTCACCCATCCATGAATGAAAAGTTCTATGAATTCTCTCCTGGAGTGGGTCCCCACTACGGGAAAAATAAGCATATTTAATTTATTTACATAGATATGGCTCTATATCAAAATTTCTTCTATTAATATATATTCCAGCATCAGGAGAAGAATTTCATGCTCTGGACATCCAACTTATAAATATGTACTGCTTATACGTATAAAAAAGGATTGCAATAAATAATTAAATCAGATTTAACTTTATAGAACTAAAATTGTTCGACTTGTCTTAATATATTTTTCTTTAAAAATAATCCAAATACTGATCTGAATTTGAAATAGAAGGATGTACTAAGCATAACCAATGTCAAACAGAAAGTTCAGAGATTGTAAGAGACAGATAAAGATGATTTTAATACAGTTTTAATATTTGAATGTCTATAATAGTGACAAGATAAGCAATTGTGGATAATGCCGATGAAGTTGTTATTGAAGTCACGCAAAACACTGAGGGGACTGGCTGATCACCAATCTCTTTGCTTTTCCTCTTGGGCACATGGCTAGACTATTCCTCACCCTCCTTGCAGTTAGGTGTGATATCACAGCCTCATTCTCTCTGTAAGCCATTCTCTCACAGCTGTGTGTTTGTTCTCAATGGTGTTCCACAGAGCTTTTGTGTTTTAGAGCTAGTAGTTTCCTATCATTGAAACACCAAATGTGATAAAGTGTTGAAAAATTGTGAGAGAGGAAGCAAACAATGAGAAAAGGGATGACAACAGAAGTGAAGTCGCCACCACAATCAAGGAACTCTTTGTTTTTAGCCATATTGCTTATTCAGTGATTGAAAAGAAATATTTTAAGCATTCATATCTTAATATAACAATTTCTTACTTATATATTTCATAAAGAGTTTTAAATTAATATAATATAATCTCATGAACCTATATCTTAGTCTCTTTTTATGATTATCTTGATAATCTTATCATTTGGTAACGTATTCTATTAGATTTGTTGTGCCAAGGGAGATTCACCCTGAGCTAACATCCATTGCTAATCTTCCTCTTTTTGTATGTTAGCCACCACAAAAGCATGGCCACTGACAGACCAGTGGTGTTGTTTCCGCACCCGGGGACCAAAACCGGATCACTGAAGTGAAGCATGTGGAACTTAACCAGTAGGCCACTGGGGTTGGCTCTAGATCTTTGAAATGTACATTTTATAAGGTGTTTGTTTTTTAAATCATTAGTGTCCTCTTCTGACTATTTTGGCTCAAACTGATTTGTGGCTATAATTGTTTTTTTAAAAGCAGATATTTTGATATCTAATTATTATTATGTATTATACTATATATTTTAATATTGTTTGATATTTTAGTTAACCCAAATTCATGTACATTTTGTGAGATGAGGTAAAGCATTTGTGAGGGCTGGCTCCATGGCCTAGTGGTTAAGTTTGCATGCTCCGCTGCGGCGGCCCAGGGTTCGGATCCTGGGTGTGGACATGGCACCACTCGTCAGGCCTCGTTGAGGTGGCGTCCCACATCGCACAACTAGAAGGACCTGCAACTAAGATATACAACTATGTATGGGGCGGGGGGCGGGGTTGGGAAATAAAGCAGAAAAAAAAAGATTGGCAGCAGTTGTTAGCCCAGATGCCAATCCTTAAACTTTCTAAAAAAAAAAAAAAGAGTTTGTTATCACACCTGTCAACAAAATTGCTCCAATCCAGACAACGTTTTTTTTTAAAGGCCTTTATCACAAAGTGGCAAGATGGATTAAAGAAAAAGATCCAACAATTTGTTGCCTCCAGGAAACACATCTCATCTCCAATGGCAAACACAGGCTCAGAGTGAATGGGTGGAAGATGATACTCCAAGCTAATGGCAAACAAAAGAAAGCAGGTGTTGCAATACTTATATAAGACAAAGTAGACTTCAAGATAATGCAAGAAAAGAGAGACAAAGAGGGACAGTATATAATGATCAAAGAGACACCCCATCAAGAAGAAATAATGCTTATAAATATCTATGCACCCAACATAGGAGCACCAAAGTTCATAAAGCAACTATTAACAAACATAAAAGAAGATATTAAAAATAACACACTAATAGTAGGGGACCTCAAAACCCACTCACATCATTGGACAGATCATCCAGACAGAAAATCAACAAGCAAACAGTGGAATTAAATGAAAAGCTAAACCAGTTGGACTTAATAGACGTATATAGAACACTCCATTCAAAAACAGCAGAATACACATTCTTCTCAAGTGGGCACAGAACATTCTCATAGATAGACCATATCTTGGGAAACAAGGCAAGCCTCTATAGATTTTAAAAAATTGAAATAATAATAAGCATCTTCTATGATCATAATGCTATAAAACTAGAAATTAATTACAAGAAAAAAGCTGAGAAAGGAACAAAGATGTGGATACTAAACAAATGCTATTCAACAAGCAATGGATCATTGAAGAAACTAAAGAAGAAATCAAAAAAACTCTGGAGACAAGTGAAAATGGTAACATGCCATACCAACTCATATGGGATGCAGCAAAAGCTGTATTAAGAGGGAAATTCATCACACTACAAGCACAACTTAACAAACAAGAAAAATCCCAAATAAGCAATCTCAAATTACACCTAACTCTATTAGAAGAAGAAGAACAAATAAAGCCCAGAGTCAGCAGAAGGAGAGAAATAACAATAATAATAGCAGAAATAAATGCTATTGAAACAAAAAAGGGAGTAGAAAAGTTCAACAAAACAAAGAGCTGGTTCTTTGAGAAGACAAATAAAATTGACAAACGTGTTGCCAGACTTACAAAGAAAAGAAGACAGAAAGCTCAAATACATAAAATGAGAAATTAAAGAGGAGAAATAACAACAGACACCACAGAAATACAATGGATTATAAGAGAATACTGTGAAAAACAATATGCCAACAAAATGGATAATGTAGAGGAAATGGATAAATTCTTGGACTCTTACAACTTCCCAAAGCTGAATCAAGAAGAAACAGACAAACTGAATATACCAATCACAAGGAAAGAGATTGAAACAGCAATCATAATCATCCAAAAAATAAAACCCCAGGGCCAGATGGCTTTCGTGGGGAATTCTAACAAACTTTCAGAGAGGATTTAATACTTATCCGGTTCAAGCTATTCCAAAAAATTAGGGAGGATGGAACACTTTCTATGAGGCCAACATCACTCTGATACTAAAACCTGACAAGGCCAGCACAAAAAAGGAGAGCTACAGACCAATATCACTGATGAACATAGATGCAAAAATTCTCAACAAAATTTTGGCAACCTGAATTCAGAAATACACCAAAAGGATCATACATCATGACCAAGTGAGATGCATACCAGGGACAGAGGGATGGTTCAACATCCACAAATCAATCAACGTGACACACCACATCAACAAATTGAGGAATAAAAACCACATGATCATCTCAATAAACGAAGAGAAAGATTTGACAAGATCCAACAGCCATTTATGATAAAAACTCTTAAGAAAATGGGGATAGAAGGAAATCACCTCAACATAATAAAAGCCATATATGAAAAACCCACAGCCAACATCATGCTCAATGGTCAAAAACTGAATGTCATCCCCCTGAGAACAGGAACAAGACAAGGTTGCCCACTATCACCACTGTTATTCAACATAGTACTGGAGGTTTGGCTCAGTGCAATTAGGCAAGAGAAAGGAATAAAAGGAATCCAAATAGGGAGTGAAGAAGTGAAATTCTCACTTTGCAGATGATATGATCTTATATATAGAAAACCACAAAAAATCTATTGGAAAACTAGTAGAAATAGTTAACAACTACAGTAAAGTTGTCGGGTACAGAGTCAACGTACAAAAATCAGTTGCTTTTCTAAACTCCAACAATAAACTTACAGAAGGAGAACTCAAGAATATAATTCCATTTGCAATTGCAACTAATAGAATAAAGTACCTAGGAATAAATTTAACCAAGGAGGTGAAGGACTTATACAATGAAAAGTATAAGAGATTACTGACAGAAATTGATAATGACTTAAAGAGATGCCTTGCTCATGGATCAGAAGAATAAACACAGTTAAAATGTCAGTACTACCCAAAGCCATCTAAATATTCAATGCAATCCCAATCAGAATCCCAATGACATTCTTCAGTGAGTAGAGCAAAAACTACTTAAATTCATTTAGGGCAATCAAAAACCCCAAATTGTTAAGGCAATCCTGAGACAAAAGCATAAAGCTGGAGATATAACGATCCCTGACTTCAAAATGTACTACAAAGCCATAAGGATAAAAACAGCATGATACTGGTACAAAAACAGGCACACTGATCCATGGAACAGAACCAAAAGCCCAGAAATAAAGCCACACATGTGTGGACAGTTAATTGTCGACAAAGGTGCCAAGGTCATACAATGCAGAAAAGATAGTATCTTCAATAAGTAGTGTTGGGAAAACTGGACAGCCATATGTAAAAGAATGAAGGTAGACCACTATCTCACACCATACACAAAAATAAACTCAAAATGGATCAAAGACTTGAAGATACATCCTGAAACTATGAAACTTCTGAAAGATAATATGGGTAGTACACTCTTTGACACTGAACTAAAAAGGACCTTTTCAAACACCACGTCCTCTCAGACAAGGGAAACAGAACAAAAGAAACAAGTGGGAATTCATCAGACTAAAGAGGTTCTGCAATGACAAAAAAAATAGGATCAAAACAATGAGACAACCCAGCAATTGGGAGAAAATATTTGCAAATCATATATCTGACAAGTGGCTAATCTCCATAATGTATAAGGAACTCACACAGCTGAACAATAAGAAAGCAAACAACCCAATCAAAAAGTGGGCAAAGGAGATGAACAGACATTTTTCCAAAGAAGATATATAGATGGCTAATCAACACCTGAAAAGATGTTCAACATCACTAATCATCAGGGAAATGCAAATCAAAACTACACTAAGATACCATCTTACACTTGTTAAAATGTCTATAATCACTAAGACTTAAAATAACAAATGTTGGAGAGGGTGTGCAGAGAAGGGAACCCTCCTACAGTGCTGGTGGGAATGCAGACTGGTGTAACCACTATGGAAAACAATATAGAGATTCCTCAAAAAACTAAAAATAGAACTACTATATGACTCATGTATTCCACTACTGGGTACCTACCTAAACAACTTGAAATCAACAATCCAAAGTAACATGTGCACCCCTGTGTTCATTGCAGCACTATTCATAATAGCAAAGACATGGAAGAAATCCAAGTGCCCATCAATGATTGGATAAAGAAGATGTGGTATATATACACAATGAAATACTATCAGGCCATAAAAAAGACAAATTCATTCCATTTTCAGTAGCATGACAGGACCTAGAGGGAATTACGCTAAGCAAAATAAGCCACTCTGAGAAAGACAAACACCAGATGATTTCACTCATATGTGGAATATAAACAAGCACTTAGATGAATAAAACAGTTCAGTGGTTATCAGGGGAAGGGAGGTTGGGGCACAAGGGTTGAAGGGGAGTACTTATATGGTGACAGTCAAGAAATAATGTACAAATGAAATGTCACATTGATGTAAATTATTATGAACTCAATTTAAAAAAAGGTCTTTAAAAGTATTGAAAGAATGAAAAAAATCCTGAACTGACCTCAGATAGAAAGTGATGACTGGGATACAATATATGGTAATGTCTCATTCTTCATAAAGTAATCGTTCTATTTAATAGAAGGAAAGAATAATTTTATATCTTTAATTGAGATGTTGAGAGAAAAGAAAGGAGAAGCAAAGAGTAAGAGAGAGGAGACAGTATAATGGTTTAAGGCTGGGGGGATATATAAAAAGGGCAAGTGAGAAATTCTTTTGTGGTGCAGAGTTGTTACTCTAAGAGCAAGGAGGACTGATGCTGTAATGTAAGCCTTTATTTTGCCTCCTTCAACTCACATCTGCAGTGAAGTTTACTTTTTTTTGACTGATTTCTTTGAAAGGACTTTTTCATTTCCATGGATGTGGCTTGTGGAAATAGCCATTTGGACAGCAGAGATGATAGATGTGTCCTATGACAATGTAGACAACTGGAGTGAAGGCCTATGGACTTCCAGGAAGAAGATATTGGCTGCTCAAACCAAACTTATCTAGACATTAAGGAACAAGAAACTCTCCATTGGAAACCTTAAAATTCCTCAGTTTTACTTTTCAATTTAAAGAATCCTGACATCCTGCCAATTTCTGTTATCTTTACTTCACATGTCATGCCCACTCTCCCTCACTCCATTGTATTTTAGTAGTGTTTTACACAGAGTCAGAGATATGGTTCATAATAACTCAACATTTTTTTGGCCATGAGTGGCCTTGAGAATTGGTGTCACTTTGAGGACAATGAACTTTTTTTTGTCTAATAACATTTCACTTGAAAATGCACTAAATAAAAGTGCTAAATGAAGGTGTTGGTTGTTAAGGACTTCAGAGCAAAGATAATTAAATCTATATAACAATTTTTAGGATAAACATATAATAAGAAAAATTAATTATACATAATATTTGTATAAATATGATTTTGATTTATGAACATGAACGAAGAGAGGAATCAAAAAGTAGAATCCCATTTTACATATATCTTTTTCAATGTTTTGCCACATATGCTATTTCTGTGTATAGCTCAGTATTTTCTGTTTAGTTTTTATTTTCTCCTAAAAGTTTACTTTCTCATGTGGTATAAATTTATTTCAAGTGCAAGATAAAAATAGGTCCAAAAAGATTGAGAAATTGATGGATAAAATGTTGCAAAAAATAAAACTCTTAATAGTTGATCAAAATATCTGTGGCAAGGAAGATGATCTGACCCTTGACCACCTTCCAAGAAGTGACTTTTGCAACTTCCACCACCAGCCATTAGGTTTTGTCTCCTTGTTTAGCAATTATACAAACTCTTTAGTAACTTATGTTTTATTTTAAAATGTGCTTACTTCCACATTATTGTTTATTACTTATATGCATGTTTTATTGGTCAATTAAGGCATTTTTCTGTAGAGAAATTGTATATTTCAGGTTGGGATAAAAAGGATTAATATTTTCCCCAGTGAAATTAATGGAATTTTTAACTATTTATTGTCTCTTCACTTAGTAGGATTTTCAGGAGTAAAGGAAATCCCTTAAATGGTGACAGTTGTACTTTTAAATTTACATTATTTAGAGCAATTGACATGGGTTACCAGAAATATCTTCAATGTATCCTTCATGTTCTTGTTTCTCAGGCTGTAAATGAGGGTATTCAGCATTGGCATCACTAGGATGTAGAATACTGAGGCCATTTTATCAGTAGCTAATGAGTGGTTGGTCTTTGGTTGCAAATCACACAGCAAAAGGTCACATAGAACACAATGACACTCATCATGTGAGAGGCACAGGCGGAAAAGACTTTTTTGTTGTCCTTCTGAAGAACAAATCATCAAAATGACAGGAACGATGTTGAAGTAGGATATGAGAGAAATAATCATAGAGAAAAAAAAGTGGTCCCCAAAGAAGCAAACCACAGCTGTTTCTTAAATGTGGATATCAGAACAGGATAATGCTAACAAAGGGGCATTATCACAATAAAAATGGTTGACAAAATTGGAAGAGCAATATGACACAGAGAAGACATAGGAAGAGAAAGTGCTGTATCCAGACTGTAGAGGGATGTGAGGGATGCCAGCAGAAGGCAGATGTGTAGAGACAATACCACCATGTAGAGCAGGGGGTTGCAAATAGTGGAGTAGTGGTCATAGGCCATTGCAGGCAGCATGAACATCTCAGCCACAATAAAAACTATGAATCCACCCAGTTGGACTGCACATCCATAGTGGATATGGTTTTCTTTGAAACCAAGAAGTTAACCAACATTTTAGCAGCAATGACAGTAGAACTGCCAATGACAGCCAAGTGCTAGAGGAAAAAGTATGTGAGGCTTTGAAGTTGAGAATCAACACTGGTGAGATGGATGGAGCAATACTGGTGAGACTGATGGTGCTCTGGTTCCCTACCAAGGTCAGCCCATAGGTGACCAGGAAAACAAAGAAAGAGGCATCTGGCATTCTGGGCAGTCTGAGACTCTTGTGAGGATGAACTTAGTCACCTGAGCGAGACTCCCTGGAGCCATTTATGCTATTGCTTTTATCTTTTAGTGAGAAAAATGGAAAGAGACTGATAGATGGTAAAATTTCATTTTCTGTTAGATGCTAGACTGTTAAATGACTCTTAAAATCAGTACATTTTTGTTCACAAATACTTAAAAGTTTTAGATCTTAATTGCTTTTCTCTCCATCCTTTCCCAAAATTCAGAAATACAAACTCTCCACAGATCAATTTCAGATTCTTAGAACTCTTTGGCAAAGCTATTTTATTCGTTGTTGTGTAAAGTTTATATTGGATGAATATATATCCATTTATTATAATAGTATATTAACTAATATTTATATACATATATTAATCATAATATATGATATTGCATGAATAGATATACATGCATGTATATATGTGTCTGTATATATTTACATGTTCACACACAAGCTTCTGTGTACATGTATGTTTCCAATGATAAAAGGGAACTACCTATAAGAAACTGATGGGTCAGAGTGACTTTTAGGGTTTTTTTTCTTAGCTGTCACAGGCCTTCTTTCAGCGCATATTTTGTCACCATCCTTGAGAATTTCAGTATTTCTGTGGGAAACACTTTTATTACCCTGGGTTTTCCCTATCAGTTTCTACCACTCCACTATGCTTCGCTTGCTCATAAACAGACCACACCTCCATACTTTTCCTTCTTGGTATCATTCAGAAACCCTGAATACTCTTTATTTAATATTTCCTTTCTTCTTCCAAGTAAGCCAGCCTGTCCTATCACTCTGACTTCTACTTGCTCAGACTCCTCTATTATTTTATTCTTTCATCCCTTCCTTTCCTTTCCAGCTTACAGCTCTTTCCTTTAAATTGTTTAAAGCCTGTTTTGATTTTTTAAATTTGTTACTTACAGTTTTGATTTGTTAAAGTTTGAACACTTTGTTGTACCTGGATGAGTAGGGGAGAAAGCTAACATTATTTAGTGTTGTCTTCTCTCAGTGTTACTGAAAGTTCAGCCTCTGATTCTCATGTCAATCCAAACAATGAGAACAGAGTCTTGGGGTAAAAAGAAAAGCTTTACTTTGCCAGGCAGAGGGAGCAAAGCAAGGGCTAGTGCCACAAAAGTTAAGAAATGGGTAGGGGTTTTTATTTGGGGTCTTAAGTAGGGGAGGGGGACCATGGACTTCTTGGTCAGCATTTTCCCAACAGCCTGTGTCTGGGGCTGCTTCCAGCAGAGGAGACACAGGATTCTCAGATGAGAGTGCTTGGTTGCTTATCTCCATGGTGGAAGGTAGACTCTGACATCAGGAAGCCAAGGAGTCGGGCCTGGGAAGCTTTGGTTTCTTGATAGTCTGTGGACATTAGTTTCTCTGTAAAAGAACTTCAAGGTCCTGGGATTAGCTACAACTTGAGTGAGAACGAAGTTTGGGGCCATCTGCGTTTTAACAATTTGTAACCTCTATTTGGTTGTAAAGCTCACGGGGTCAGAGATTAAAGAAACAAATGTTTACACATGAGTGTAACTAAAGACCCAGGGAACTAGGAATGCAGGTTTTTACTTTTAACCCCATACATGCCAGGTTCACTGAAGGGGAACCAATATCAGGGCTGATATTAACTAAGAGCTGGTAACATCAGAACTATGCTGGGCACTTTTAAATAATGATCTCTTTATTCCGCAGAAATATCTTAGAAGATGTATATAATTACTTCTATGTCTGAAAGACAATTGAGATTCAATGAGGCTAAGTTACTCAAAGGATGTTGGTTAACGGTATGGCTTTATGGTTTTTGCTTGTTTGATTGGTTAGTCGGTTGGCTGAGTATTAGTCTATCAATTGCTAGCTGTGTGATTTTTCTCATGTATTTATATTCTTGTGTGAATTAAATGAGATAATGCACATATATAGGTTAGTTAGCACAGAGACTAGTAACAATGAATGCAAAATATTTCATAGCAGTAGTTACGGTTATTAACATGTTTTGAATGATTTTTTAATGTGGTTTCTTACTTGAGTCACAGTAACTCATTCTACCTCACTGAGGGCTTTTATAGTTGAAATAGAAATAGCAAGTGGATTACAATTTACATATTCAGAAAACTGGGACACACGATAGCTAGCTATATACTCAACTAACAAATCAGGCTCTGTTCTCCAATGACCTGATTCTCTCTTAAATCTGTGGTGTTTGGTTTTAATTTAAATATGTTTTATTCCATACATCAAATATATGTCTGGAGTTGATCTGATGGTGTTGCATCAGTTATTCCTGTATCTTTTGTGTCCTTCCACCACATCTAAAAAGAACTTCCCTGGCATACACAGCATGAAAACCAACAGACAGGTTGTGTGGTTCCCTGACCAGAAATGAACTGAGGCCACAGCAATGGGAGCACCAAATCTTAACCACTAGACCACCATGGCTCTATTTGCAAAAATCATTATCTCTTAAAATTCCCCCTTCTACAGAAATACAACTGATGGTAAAGCTAGGGTTGCTTTTTATTTTGGTAAGTATATATCCCTGAAATAAAGGTTCCATAGAATAACCCTAGTTTTCTCCTGTTCCTTCAGAATCTTGTTTGATTTTTGCGTTTGTTACTGGTAAGAATTAATTTAATTTTTTACATATAGTTTTTTTGTTTGTTTTTGAAGAGAACTATTTTATAAGTATACCAAAACAATAAATTCTCAGTAAGTAAAACTGTAGGGATTGGCCCCAAGGCCAGGTGATTACGTTCACGTGCTCCAGTTTGGTGGCCCAGGGTTTTGCTGGTTTAGATCTTGGGCGTGGACATAGCATGACTCATCAAGCCATGCTGAGGTGGCATTCCACATAGCACAACCAGAGGCACTCACAACTAGAATACACAACTATGTACTGGGGGTTTTGGGAAGAAGAAAAAAACCCTGTAAATATTACCTAAATGTTAATGATTTTATGTTACAATTTTGGATGAGAAACAATATTTCAAATTAATTTTTAAATAGCTTCTGAAATAATTTCAAGAGTATGTTCCATTGGTCTCTAACTGTAGAATTTGTCTGAAACTTATTTAAAGCTAGGTTGTATTAGGGAAAACAGCATCTCCATATGTGCTCTCAGTGTCCACCAGCAACATAGAGACTGACTATTTACTCTAGGAATCCTTCTAATTATAATTTATAACTCTAGGCTAAATGAAAACTTGTTTTTATAGATGTCATTTAATATGTCTTTCTTGGAGATATAGAATCTTATATTTTAAATACACCTAAGAACCTTCTTATCTGGTCTAAAACATCCATCAATCCTGCCAATTCAAACACAGATAACATTCCTTTTTAGACTAAGGTGAAATATACTCCCTGTAATGACTACTCACTATTCTGTACAAGTGCTCAAGGACTCTAATCTATCAATAGGCATGTTGGACTCTATTGGTTAGGTCATATTATCTTCACTCCCACTTAGCAATCAGTGAACAGAGATTTGAGTCTAGGAAAAGAGAAAAGTGGCAGATATTTCTTCAGCCCTGATAAAACTTTCAAGGTACTTGGTCTTCACGTCTAGAATTAGTAATAAGTAAATTATTTGGTTTAACCTACCTGTACACAGAGATCTGGTGAGACCCATTCTTGAGGTTGCTGCATGAAGCATGCAAAACAGTTTTATGTGTCTGAAGTCCCTGAAGACCTTCACATGGAAATACGTTTATTTATGCCCCATTCCCTAAACGAGAACTAGAATTCCCAAATAAAAGTGTCATTCCCCAGGGAAAGAAGGATAAATTGAATTCTCACTAGTCAAGTCTCCACTCACAATTTCATCCAAAGAGTGAAAATGTGGAGCTAGAAAAGGGACTCTCTTAGGTGGTCATTTTGAATAACAATCACAATGATTCTACCTTTTGCTTATTTGTGTGTTTCAAATTGTACCGCTGCTGGGAAATGTTGCTGTTGGCTGTGGGATGGAAGAAAATCCAGCAGTTAGAAAGCACAAGATTCTGGCCAAAATGCTCAATTTTAATGTGAATATTAGGAATAAAGTTAAATGCAAAACCTCCATTCTTGTTTTTCTTTTAATAATATAGGATATTTTTTAAAAATTCTTTTACTGGGAAAGATTCACTCCAATGAACAACTGTTGTCAATCTTCCTCTTCTTTTTCCCTCTGCAAAACCCCAGGACATAGTTGTATATTCTAGTTGTAAGTCCTCCTATGTGAGCTGCCACCACAGAATGGTTACTAACAGATGAGTGGTGTCATTCCATGCCCAGGAAATGAACCAAGGTCACCAAAGTGGAGCATGGTGAACTTTAACTCCTAGGCCATCATGGCTGGCTTGCAAAACCTCCATTCTTCTGTCAACAATAAGCCTTCATGTACTTGCCATAAAAATCAGAGAATTTACAACATAAATTGAAAATGTGAATTGTTGTAATGATACTGAATATCAATTTTTTATTGAAATTCATAAAGCATCCATCATAAATCTGGTCTTATTTCCAGTTTTTAACAAAAATTATTTGGATGGAAAATATATTTTTTCATACAATCCTGTGATCTTTCTTCAAGCAAAAATAAATACTGTAATAAATACTGATAATAATTTTATTTTACTTTTTGTCTAGAAGTTTTTAGTCCATAAGCTTTATCAGTGAAAATTGTATGTCTAAATAGTTTGTCTTTGTATTAACAGCTTCTAAAATAATGTCCAGGCAATATGCAAAAGGTATTTCTTGGCTGACTGATTGATGGAATGAATGATGAATAAGGGAATGAACGAATGAATACAATATACATCCTACAATTCTGAAATAAAACATGAGGTTTTCATTCCCAGTGCTGGAATATATCTTTAATGTGATTTTAACTTTGATAAAGAAACAGCAACAACTTGCACTTCCTTCTATAGAATATTCACTACTTTAGGGCAGGATACAATTGTTCTTTCTTATTCTTGGTTTTACTAATACCTAATAAGGATGTGGCACATTCTAGGCTCTAAAATAATGAAGTAACAAACTGTGGACAATAAAGAGGAAATTACAAAGATTTCTACCAACTGTAAGTTATTCATTACAATGAATTTAAATCCTTGAGTTTATTTCCAGAGTCCAAATAGCCACATGAAGTTCACGTTGCTTTCTCTGTAATGTCTTTTCTGTATTGTCTGTCACGTGACCACAGGTAGTCTCTCCCATGGTCAGTTAACAATACTTTTCTTCCCACATCAGCTCTGCCAACAATGCTCATCTGTTTAGCATTCCCAGAACAGTGTGAAGGGTTTTTAAAAAAAACAAAAAACTATTGCCTTTACTCTTTCCTTTGTTATTGATGCTTTATATAACTCTTTGATGTCTCATTTGAAGCATAAAAATCAGAGAATTTACAACATTATTTACAACAATAAATCTTATTATTTATTGTACTTATTGCACAATTATGTGTTGTATAATATGTATTGTATTTATTGAAGCTAATTATGTATTGTATTTATTTATTAATAAGTTATTTCCCATTTCCCAAATTTTTTATGCTATTAATAAACTTACCTTGGCCAAGCAGATAAAACTGTAAGACAGGAACATCATTGGAACACAAAATGTCACTTTTTAAATATTTGTTAAGAAACACACACACCCATCTACATATGTACACATACATATAAATAAATATGCATAAAAATGACATATAGAGACTACATTTCCATCAGCCACATTAAAGAAGTTTTACCTTATAAGATTCATTATTTTAAAGTACTACATATTACTTATAAACTAAATTTGCACTGATACAATCTCCCCCATTCCTATTCCCTCTACCCCACCTGGGGGCAACAATTATTAACTATCACAATTTTTTTCTATTCTTACAAATCTTTTAATTTTTTAATGAGGTAACAACACTTTAACAAGTGGTCTACACTCTTAAGTTTTTAAGTATACAATACAGTAATACTAACTATAGGCACAATGTTGTACAGCACATCTCTAGAACTTAATCATCGTGCATAACTGAAATTTTATACCTATTGCAAGGCAATTCCTATTTCCCTTTCCCCCAGCCCCTGGCCACCACCATTCTACTCTCTTCTTCTATGTGTTTGGCTATTTTATATTACTCATATAAATGGAATCATGCAGTATTTATCTTTCTGTGACTAGCTCATTTCACTTAGCATAATGTTCTCAAGGTTCATCCCTCTTGTATTTTTTTAAATGAAATGAATTTACTGTTATGTTCTTGGGAAAATAAATTATACACACTATCTTTAGTTATGTGGTTTTAAAATTTATGTAAGTGGGCTTGTGATGTTTATATCATTTTGCGATTGGCACGCACACACACACACACACACACAGACATATATATATATTTGGCCCCAACTTAAGATTTGGAGATTTAATTATCTTGATTGCTAAAGATCTGGTTCATGGATTTAAACTAGATGAATATTATGTTTGCTTCTGAGTTTTCTCTATTAAAAACAATAATGCAGTTCACATATTTTTATTTCTCAGTTTGCTCACACACAATGATGCATCGAATGTATATACTTGGATGATGCTTGAAAATTATTAGATCATACGGTATATTTTGAAATCTAGTAGACAAAACAAATATATTTTTAAGTTGATTCTACCAATTTATACCTCCATAAAGAATTTGGGGGTATTTATTCACATTTTAGCAACACTTAATAATTCAAGCAATTCAAATTTTGCTAAATCAAACAAAGCAATGGTATATCATCATTGTTTTACTTTGAACACTGATTAAAAATTAATTTAGACTTCTGAATGTCCACATGCAAATTTAAAATTCAGACTCATAACTCATATTACATACAAATGTTAACGCAAATTGGACCAAAAATCTAAATATAAGAGCTAAAAGTATAAAACTCTTAGAAAAAATACTTACTGAAGTGACAATATAGTCTCTTTTTTTTGGTGAAGAAGATGGGCCCTGAGCTGACATTTGTGCCAGTCTTACTCTATTTTGTACATCGGTTATCACTACAGGATGGCTTGATGAGTGATGTAGGTCCATGCCCAGGATCTGAACACAAGCACCCAGGCCACCAAAGCAGAGCATGCCAAAATTAACCACTACACCACCAGGAAGCCCCAGACAATAGATTCCTAAACATACAAAAATCATAAGAAAAAAGAGATAAATTGGGCATAATTTAAATTAAATATGTTGTGCATCAAAGGACATGATCAAGAAAGTAAAAGGATAACCTACAGAATACAAGAAAGTATTTGCAAATAATATACTCAATAAAAGTTGGATGTCTAGAATACTTAAGGAAGTCCTACAACTTAAAAACAAAAAGTCAAATAAGCTAACTAAAACTTAAACAGGCAAGGACTTGAATAGAAATTTCTCCAAAGAGATATTCAAATGGCCAATAAGCACATGAAAAGATGTTCAACATCATTAGTCATTAAGGAAATGTAAATAAAACCAAAATTAGGTACCTCTTAACTAGGATGGGAAAAACCCAGAAAATAGAAAATGGTGAGGATGGAGAGAAATTGATTCACATGTGCATTGCTGATGAAAATGCAAAATATAAACTAGTTCAGCTGTTGTGGGAAACAGCTTGTCAGCTTCTCAAAAGTGAGATATAGAATTACCGTATGACCCTACAGTTCCAACCTGGATAAATACTCAAAAGAATTTAAAACAAATAATCAAACAGGGACATGTACATGCAATACTATTCACAATAGTCAAAAGGTAGAATGACATCAAATGTCCATCAACAGATAAATGGATAAACAAATTACAGTATATGTATACCTTGGGATATTACTAATCCATAAAAAGGAAAGAAATATAACATCAAAAAGAATAAAGTACTAAACTAAAGAGGTGAAAGAACTAAGTTTTCAGTGTGTAAATTGAACACTGAAAAACATTGATAAAAATAACTAAAGAAGACACAAACAAATGGAAAGGCATCCTGTGTTCATGGATTGAAATACCTAATATTGTTACAAAGTCCATACTATGCAAAGTGATCTAAAGAGATAAAGGAATGCCTATCAAAATCTCAATGGAATTTTCCCCAGAAATAGAAAAACAATTACAAATTGCATATGAAATCACAGAAGATGTTGAATAGTCAAAGCAATCTTGAATACGGAGAATAAGAACAAACCTGAAGGCTTCACACCTTCTAATTTCAAAATATATTGCAAAGCTATAGTTATCAAAACAATAAGGAATTGACATAGAAACAGACACATAGATTAATGGAACAGAACAGAAAGCCCATAAATAAACTCATACATATATGGTCAATTAATTTTTGTGAAAGGAGCCAAGAACATACAATAAGGAGAGGAGAGTCTCTTCAGTAAATTATAATGGGAAAACTGGGAAGCCAAGTTCAAAGAGATTAAACTGGAGCTTATCTTATACACAAAAATCAACTCAAAATGGATTAAAGATTTAAATGTAAGGCCTGAAACTGTGAAACTCCTAGAAAAAAATGTAAGGGGAAAACATCATGACATTGGGTTTGGGAAAGATGTCACGGATGCGACACCAAAAGCACAGAAAACAAAAGAAAAATAGACGAGTGAGGCTACATCAAGTTTAAAAACTTCTGCACAGCAAAGGAAACAATCAACAAAATGAAAAGGCAAACAGCAAAATGAGAGAAGATGTTTTCAAATCACATAACTCTTTGGGGTTAATTTCCAAAATATATAAGCAAATCCTAGAACTCAATGGCAAAATAAAACTAATAACCCCATTTAAAAGGGAGCTAAATACTTGAATAGACATTTTTCCAAAAAAGACAGATAAATGACCAAGTACATGAAAATATATTCAAAATCACAAATTATTAGGGAAATGCAAATCAAAATCACTATGAGATATAACCTCATACCTCTTAAGATGGCTATTATAAAGCTTTTCTCTAAAGCTGGGACAGAATATCTATCACATCCATTTCAGGAGGGAGCTCTGGGTAGAAAATCTATTGATGGTAGCTGCTAAGGATCATCTTGAAAAGTGACCCTTGAAACATTGCAGTTCACAGCCTACTAACAGGGTCTCTCTCATACAGAAAGAAAGAAGGCCTTGCTGAATGCAGCCTGACATTCTGCGCTAAGGAATATCTTCCTTGCCACATTTTTTAGCTGTATAGCAGTGACAAAATTTCTGTGAAAGAAGAGTGTTGAGAGAAACTCTTACTCCTAGCTTCTTAGGATCACCTAGAAAAGTGACTTTTCAAACTTTGAAGTTCACACCATTTTGACAGGGTCTCTCCTGCATAGAAAGAAAGAAGTTTGAACGCAGTTTGCCAGAAACAGTTAAGGAAAGTCTTCCTTTCTGACTTTTTTTCAAGTTTCTCTACAGCTAGGACAGAATATCCATAACACCCATTCTAGCAGAGAACTCTGGGTATTAAAACCCTTGCTTATAGCTGCTAAGGACCATCTTGAAAAGTGACTTTTCTTCTAGAAGCTTTATGGTTTAGAACTTTCCTTCAAGTCTTTGATTCATTTGGATGTAGTTTTTGTGTATGGCTGAGGATATTGGTCTATTTTAATTTTTTGGCATGTGCCTGTCCAATTTTCCCAGTACTATTTATTTAAAAAATTTCCTGGGGTCAGCCTAGTGGTGCAGTGGTTAAGTTATCACATTCCACTTTGGTGGCCCAGGGTTTGCCAGGTCAGATCCCGGGTGCAGACATGGCACCGCTTGGCAAGCCATGCTGTGGCAGGCGTCCCACACATAAAGTAGAGGAAGATTGGAACGGATGTTGGCTCAGGGCCAGTCTTCCTCAGCAAAAAGATGAGGATTGGCAGCAGATGTTAGCTCAGGGCTAATCCCCCCCTCCCCCCAAAAAAAGAATTTCCTTTCTCCATTGTGTGTTCTTCACTCCTTTCTTGAAGATTCACTCTCCAAAGATGTGGTTTTATTTTTGAGCTTTCAATTCTGTTCCATTGATCTGTATATCTATTTTTGTACCTCTACAATGCTTTTGATTACTATAGCTTTGTAGTATTATTTTGAAGTCAGGGATTGTGTTGCATTAACTTTTGTTGTTTTTTCTCAGGATTGCTTTACCTGATTGAGGTCTTTTGTTTCCCCATATGTATTTTAGGATTCTTCATCGTATTTCCATGAAGAATGTTATTGGGATTCCGATTAGGATTGCAGTGAATCTGCAGATAGCTTTAGGTAGTATGGACAGTTTCACTATGTTTATTCTTCCGATCCATGTGCATGGAATATTTTTCCATTTATACATGTCATACTGATTTCTTTCAGAATGTCTTAGAGTCTTCATTGTGTAGTTCTTTCACTTCCTTGACTAAATTTATTCCTAGATATTTTATTCTTTTTGTTGTGATTGTAAATGGGATTGTATTCTGTGTATAGAAATGCCATTGATTTTTTTATGTTGATTTTGTACTCTGCAACTTTGCTATGTTTGTTGATTATTTCTAATAGATTTTTTTGCGGATTCTTTAGGGTTTTCTATATTTAAAACCACATCAACTGAAAATAGTGACAGTTTGACTTCTTCCTTTTCAATTCAGATTCCCATTATTTCTTTTTCTTGCTTAATTGCTTTGACCGAAACCTTCAGTACTCTGTTAAATAAGAATGGTAAGAGTGAGCGTGTTTGTCTTATTCCTGTTCTCAGAGGGATGGTTTTCTGTTTTTCCCCATTGAGTATGATGTTAGCTGTGGTTCTGTGAAATATGGCCTTTATTATGTTGAGTTACTTCCCTTTCATACCCATTTTATTCAAAATTTTCATCACATATGGTTGCTGCATCAGGCTGGAGTGGGGAGAAATACATCCCCTGGTCAGAATTTCACAGGCCTGTTTAGAGGGCTGTGCTGGAGACTAACCCTGAGTGGAATCCCAATAACCCTGATGATCAGGAAAAGCAAGGATATTTTTGGAGTCTGCTTTTGAAAGCCACACATATACTAAGCCAGCCATCTATTAACTGGTCTAAATTAGGAGAGGTCCAACAAGGCCCTGAGGACAACCCCTCTGCCTTTTTTCCCAGAGGCTATGGGGTTGCCTCAGGCTATATACCATGAGACCCAGGGCAGTACAGTTAATAGGTATTGTTGGACCCCAGTACAGGCCACCCCAAAATATCCCACAATGGCTTATTGATTATTTTGAATTAAAGTTACCTGTGATGCAAAGAGGGCTGTCTTACCCTCCTGTCTCTGGTCCCCTAAAAGCAGGAAACGAATTTCCTATGTGGAAATTCACCCTGCATCCTTATCACCAGAGCTAGGGGATTGAGGGCCAAGAAGCCTGCATAAACAAACCTTGCAAATTTAGTATCTCAAGCTTAAATTCCTCACTAATTATGTGCTCAAAACCTGTTTCTTTTTCTTGTCAACTTTTCGTTTCTTGGTGTAAAATATATATATATATATACTGCCCATTTTCTTCACTCTCTGAACATCGTTTCTTTATGGTCTCCAAAAGGTACATATTAAACTCTGTTTGTCTCCTGTTAATCTGATCTTGTGTCTATTTTACTGTTAGTTCAGCCATAAGAACCTAAGAAGGCAAGAAAGAAAATTTTCCCTGCCCTGACACTGTTTCATATTTCAAAGTGCTCCAGACATCCATAGGAAACTCCAAAAGTTTGCTATATTTCCTCACGTCATAAAAGAGGTACCAGGAAAAGGAGAAATCAAAAAGATTTCTGGAGCCCTTGACCTGTGAAATAGGATGTAAAGCATTGTTTTGTGTATGTATCAGACTGCCCTGTTATCTTTCTAGAGAGGGACATGTTATCTAAGTTAGGGGCCCCAATAAGCTGGGAACAGGATAGAGATCCAAGCCCCTAAAACTTGGTGATTTGAGCTCATGGCCTTATTGCAAGATACACCAGCACCTGAGAAAGAAGAGGTTCCCCTATCACTGGCCCTGGTGAAACAATACCCCTTGAAGCCAGAAGCCATAAGAGGACTCTTTCTTGTAATCCATAGGCTTTTGAATCAGGGGTTGATCAGGCCAAGGAGATTGCCATGGGACACACCCATTTTACCCATTAAAAGGCTGGAAATGGGAATATAGATTTGTTGAAGACCTTACAGCTGTCAGTGCTATAAAGTGCTGGATTTGAAAGATTCTTTTGGATCTTCACCCCCCCCCATCACCCCCCATGTGATGTCTGATCACCTTGTCCTGCCTTCATGAGGAAATCTGATAGGTTTGTGTGATATTGTGATTTATAATAAAAAATACCTTCGTTTCACTTCTGGCACAGAGCTCCTAAAACCCTTGTAATTTTTGATATAAAGAGCTACAGGGCATCTTTTGTTATAACAATTAGTTTTGTCCTCAGTTCCTGAAATAAGTCCAGAGTAATAAAGGTGAAATGGGTGTCCTTTGTTATTCAATGATGAGCTCCTTTCAACCCACCTGAATTTATATAAATAAGGTGACTTTTGGAAAGCCCCTAAGGGTGGGGGCTGTTAGCCAGGGGAACCAATTGTGTGATTAGAGGGTTGGAACTTTTGGCCCTATCCCCCTCCCTATACCTCTGAGGGGGAAGAGACTGAAGATTGAGTTCAATATGGGGTTCTGAGAGCTTCTGGGTTGTGAACTTGGGGAGACTGGGGGAGATTGGCTTTCCCAGAGAGAGCTTGGGAGCGCCACATCCCTCTCCCACATATCTTGCTGTATGCATCTCTTCCACCTGGATGATAAGTAAAATGTTTTCCTGAGTTTTGTAAGCTGCTCTATCAAAACAGTTTAATTAAACCCAAAGGAGGGGTGTCATGGTGATGAGGAGTATTTTAGACTGGTCACTTTTAAAAACTGCAGAAGGAAAGGAGCTCTGAGGAGTAGAATTTACTTACCCTCTGTTAAGAGACATTTACATTGTAAAGGAAATATCCATCTGTAAAGGTGTCTCCCTCTCTGTACCAGGAAGAAGGGGTGATGACTTTATCTCTAGAAACTCTTAATCAATGCCAAAGGCAAGGACGTCAATCTGCATCTTGTTTACTGAACTTGTGTGGTAATCTCCCATGATCGACTCCCCCTCCACCCCAACATCCTCCTTTGTCTTTAGCTAAAAATAATATTTAAGGTGTTGGCTTCAGCCATTTACTTAATCCGGTTTGATTCTTATCTAAAAATTGTATGACCACTCAATAACGAGACCCCACCTGCACTGATATCATTTTAACAACTGTTTTACATATTCTTTCCTTTTTCTTGTAAAGAGATAACTCACATACCTATGCCTTAAATGTAGCCCTACTCTCAACCCATGTTTGCAGCAGCAGCAGCTCTGACTGCCCATGGGTCCTGTCCCCATGCAGCAGCAGCTCTGACTACACATAGGTCCTGTCCCCATACAGCAGAAACAGCAGCTCTTTACTGCCCATGGGTCCTGTTCCCATGCTATTCCACACTATTCTCTAAATAAAAGAGCACTACTGCCAGACCTTGAGAGTCCAAGAAGTCTTTCTTTCAACTCCTTGGTTCACCAACCCCACATCAATGGGAACCTCTGGTCTGTGACCAGTTGGTCAGAAGCACAGGTGACAAGCTTGACTTATAATTGGTATCTAAAATGGAAGGCAAAGGATAATCTTGTGGGATCTGATGTTACCTCTAGGTTCATAGTGTCACAAATATCTAAAACTACTGTTAAATGATGAGGATTTTAGGCTGGTTACTTTTAAAACTACAGATGAGAAGCAGGCTCCGAGGACTGGAATTTTGCTTGCCCTTTTGAGAGACATTTGCACTTGTGAAGGAAGGGGGGGATGAGCTTGTAGGGACCTGAAATTGGCCACCCCAAGGTATGACTCTTTGGCATCAGGATTGTTTTGGGCAGATTGCTTTTGATGGGCTGGGACAGGGAAGGAGGCTCTGGGGAATGGAACTTGCCCTTGTTGGGACACATTTACATTTGTAAGGTAAATCTCTATCTGTAAAAGGTGACTCCCTCTCTGTACCAGGAAGAAAAAGAGAGATGACCTTATCCCTAGAAACTCTTAATGGGGAAGGCAAGAACTTAAATTGGTTGCTGTCTGGCAATTTCATGTAACTGATTTAGGGTGGTGGCTTCTGACCTTTACTTAATCCGATTTGATTCTTGTCTAAAAGTCATGGGATCACCCAACAACCAGACCCCACCTGCACTCATACCATTTTAACTTTTTTTCATGTTCTTTCCTTTGTCTTCATGAAGAGATGACTCACATACCTATGCCTTAAATTTAGCCCTAACCCTCAACTCAGGGCAGCAGCAGGAGCTCTGCCTGCCTGTGGGTCTTGTCCCCATGCCAGTGGGGGCAGCAGAAGCGGCAGCAGAAGCTCTGCCTGCCTATGGGTCCTGTTCCCATGCTATTCCACACTATTCTTTAAATAAAAGAGCACTCCTGTCATATCTTGAGAGTCTAAGAAATCTTTCTTTCAACTCCTTGGCTCACGGACCCTGCATGATTAAATGCTTAGGGTTTGAACTGTCAGAAGCCCAGAGAATCCTACTCTCAGACAGGAGAGAAGCAATCACTTGAGTTGTGACTCCTACTACCCATCAACAATTGCAGGGAACTTTTTAGGAATCACAGCCTTCTGTCGAATTTGGATACTCAACTTCAGATTAATCTTAAAACCTCTATTTGAGGCCTTAACAGAGGGAATCCTCAAGTCTTTGATTTGGATATGAGAATGCCAGAATGTGTTCAATCAAGTTAAAGAATAAGTATTAACTGCCCCAGCCTTGGGACTGTGACATTTGAGAAAGCCCTTTGATTTCTTTGTAAAGGAAAAACAGGGCCTTAATCTGGGAGTCCTGACACAGAACCTTGGACCCAAAAGGATGCTTGTGGCCTATTTTACTAAGCAGATGAATCAGACAGTCAAAGGATAGCCACCTTGACTCTAAGCTCTTTACATTACCTGTAACACACTACAAGAAGCTGAAAAGTTCACATTGGGGCAGCCCATCACAGTGCACATCCCCCATTGTGTCCTCCCTTTTTTAGGACAGAAAGGAGGATATTGGCTTACCTCAGGGTCAGGCTATTTTATTAGACAATCCAGATTAAAGTTAAGTTCTACCTTAAACTCTGCAACCTACTGAGTCAAACAGGTCCTCTTTCATGTTTGTCATCGGATTATTGAACAGATGTTCCTGAGCCAACCTGACTTGTTTGACCACTGTTGGAGCAGCTGGGCTTGGAACTGTTCACTGATGGAAGCAGCCTCATAGATCAGGGGCAACACTGGGTAGGGTATGCCATTGTCATCATACAGGACACCATGGATGCAAAGGCTGTACCTTCAGCTACTTCAGCTCAAAAGGCTGATCTTGTAGCCATAACCAGGGCTCTTCAGATAGATAAAGACAAAAGTGTATGGACTCAGAGTATGCCTTTTTAGTGGTCCATGCCTACCTGGGAACATATAGGAAGAGAGGGTACTCCTGACTGCTGGAAAGAGGGACATAAAATATTCTCAGGAAATATTGACCCTATTAGAGGCCATTAATGACCCATGACAGTAGCCATCATACACTGCCATAGACATCAGAAAGAGGACAGTTTGGAAGCCAGAGGCAATCAACTGGCTGATGAGAAATCAAAGACTGCTGCTAGGACGATGAGTTTCAAGGTGCTATTGGCTCCCTCAGTTTCCCAAATTAACTTTTTGCTAAGTTCGAACCTAGCTGTACATAGAAAGACTTAGAGAGAGACAGAGAATGGGGATTTGACACCTCTTCTCTGGAGAATCCAAGCTGGGAATGTAACTCAGAGGGACTCGTCCTGGTGCCTGAAGTCCATGGGAGAAATTGTTAATCAAATCCATCAGGGCTCTCACTGTGGGAGTGATGCCACCTTGCAGTGTATCCCCAGGTATTTAATTGGTACAAATTTGCAATGGGCCATTCAGAAAGTTACCAACAATGTGTCATCTCTGCCAAAAACAATCCCAGGACAGGACAGCCCTACTTTAACAAGGGGATTCAACATCAAGGAGCAGTCTCCTGTGAGGACTGGCAAGTAGATTTTAATATGATGCCTTGAGCCTCTGGGAATGTAAAGCAACTCCTGGTACTCATAGATACCTTCACAGGGTGGGTTGAAGCCTCCCATTCCAGAGCAGAGAAGGACACCAAAATGACCAAATCTTTGCTAAAAGAGGTCATTCCTAGAAACGGACTTCCACTGTCAATCCAGAGTGACAACAGTGCTGCATTTATGGTGGCCTAAATTGGCAGAAAAGACAGAATAAATGAATCACACAATAAAGAAGATGATTGTGAAAATCTGTCAGGAAACCAATTTAACCTGAGAAAAGTTTTGGTTAAAGTGATTTCAAACTTTTCACTCCAGCTTGGACAGAATGTCTATAACATACATTCAAAGAAAGAACAAAGGGCAGACACACTCCTCTTTCTACATCTTTAGAAACATCTTTATGGCATACATTCAATAACTAGTGCTTTGTGAAAAATGTTACTTAAGAGGTTCCAAAAGACATGGCAGGAAGAGTGTTTCTTCCATCTATCTCAAGGGAAGAATCTAATAGATTTTTCTGTCCCAGCTGTAGTCAAATGTTTGAAACCTCTGACACAAAATGTGCCTCTTGAGAAAGGTGTATGCTGAGTGCTGTGAGAGAATTCTTTCACTGTTCTCAGGTAAGCACTTGGTTGAAAGAAGTGAAATGCAATATTGAATGAGCTGTGTGAAGATCTTTGTAAGGAGCCAGAAGGAAAAGTGTTTCTCCCCCACATGATCTCATGGAATGGAAACAATAGATGTTCTCTCCCGTCTCTAATGAAAAGTTTGAAATCTCTGCTATGACTAGATTCTGAAGAAGCTCCTTATACACTGTGTCCAGACAGAATGTTATTATTCTTTGTGAGATATATACTATCTCTATGCCATCAGGTGAATTTTGTTAAAAATGTTTCAGAAGATATTCCTAAAGATGTATAAGCAAGCATGTTTCTGCCCTGTGTTCATTCTTTGAATGTATGTTATTGGCATTCTGTCCAGGTTGTAGTGAAAAGATTAAAATAATTAAAAGGAAAAAATTACTAAGAGGGGAGTTCTGAGCTTTGGTAATAGTGTTCTTCATGCATGTAAGAGGCTTACTGTATGCCATAAAGAGCACTCTTTGAAAACTGCTATTTAAGAGGTTTCTAGAGACCCAGAAGGAGGATCGCTTCTTCCTCTGCCATCTTGAGGGGTGGAGGTGATAGATTTTCTGTCCAAGCTCTAGTCAAATGTTTAAAACCTCTGACCCAAAATGTGCCTTTAGAGATAAGTGCTTGCTGAGTGCTGTGAGAGAGATCTTTCACCGTCTGTGTGTCAGCACTTTATTGAAGGCAGTAAAATACAATATTGCATGACTTATATGGGTTCTTCATAAAGAGCCAGAAGCAAGAGTGTTTTTCATCCTTGTGATCTCATGGCAGGGAAGTGATAGGCATTATGTCTAGGCTCTAGCAAGGTTTGAAATCTCTCATAGGAAAAGGTTCCCAAGCAGCTACTGATGGACTGTTTTCAGACAGAGAACTCTTAGTTTATGTGAGAGAGATTCTGACTGTATGCCATTAAGTGTACTTGGTTAAGAGTGTTCTCCTGAGCTGTTCCTAAAGATGTAGGAGCAAGAGTGCTCTTCCCCGGTGTTTGTTCCCTTGGAGGCATGTTATGGATATTCTGTGCAAGGTGTACTGAAAATACTGAAATCTCTAAAAAGGACATGTTACTAAGTGGCAATTTCCAAGCTGGGGTGACATAGCATACATTTTGTCACATGAGTGAGATGTTGACTCTATACCACAAAGACTACTCTCTGAAAACTGTTCTTTATAGGTTCCTAATGACCTAGGGAGCAGGTTTCTCCCTTCTGTTATCTTGAGGGATGGATGTAGTAGCTATTCTGACCCAGCTATAGAGAAATGTTTGAAACTTCTGACACAAAATATGCCTTTAGAGATAGGTGTTTGCTGAGTCCTATGAGAGATGTCTTTCATTGTCTTGGTTGAAGAAATCAAAGTGCAATATTGCATGTTATACAAGACCTTCAAAGAGAGCCAGAAGCAAGTGAGTTTCTCCTCCTTGTGATCTCATGGCAAGGAAGGAACAGATATTCTGCCATGGCTCTAGTGAAGTTTGAAATCTTGCCTAGGACAAGGTTCCAAAGTTGCTACTTATTCACTATCTTCAGAAAAGGCATTCTTATTGTAGGTGAGGGATATTCTGTCTAAATGCCATCAAGGGCAGTTTTCTAAAAATATTCTTCTAAGCTGTTCCTAAAGATGTAGAAGCAAGAGTGTTCTTCCCTGGTATGCATTCCTTCTATGTTTATTATAGGTATTCTGTCCAAGGTGTACCAAAAAGACTGAAATGTCTGAAAAGAGCATGTTACTAAATGGTGAGTTCAAAGCTGGGGTGACATAGCATACATCATGGCATGTGAGTGCAAAATTGCCTGTATGTCATAAATAGTACTGTTAACATCTGCTGCCAATCCTCCTCTTTTTGCTGAGGAAGTCCGGCCTGAGCTAACATCCATGCCCATCTTCCTCTACTTTATATCTTGGACGACTGTCACAGCATGGCTTGCCATGCAATGCCATGTCCACACTTGGATCCAAACTGGCGAACCCCGGGTCACCAAAGTGGAACGTGCAAACTGAACCACTGTGCCACCAGTCTAGCCCACAGTAGATCTATTTTTAATTTTTTGAGGCATCTCCATACTGTTTTCCATAGTGGCTGCACCAGTTTGCACTCCCACCAGCAGTGTATGAGCGTTCCTTTCTCTGCCCATCCTCTCAAACACTTATTGTTTCCTGTCTTGTCAATTACAGCTCTTCTGACAGGAGTGAGGTGATATCTCATTGTAGTTTTGATTTGCATTTTCCTGATAATTAACGACCTTGACCATCTTTTCAAGTGCCTGTGGTCATCTGCATATCTTCTTCAGAGAAGAGTCTGTTCAAGTCTTTTGCCCGTTTTTTAAATTGGGTTTGTTAGAGGTTTTTTTGTTGAGATGTATGAATTATTAATATATTTTGCATATTAACCCCTTATCTGCTATATGGTTGCAAAAATCTTCTTCCAGTTGTTAGCTTTTCCTTTCATTTGGAGATGCTTTCCTTGGCTGTGTGAAAGATTCTTAGTTTGATGTAGTCCTGTTTGCTTATTTTTACTATTGTTTTCCTTACCTGATCATACATGATACTTGAAAATATACTACTAAGACCCATGTTTAAGAGCACAGTATGTTTTCTTCCAGAAGTTTAATGGTTCTAGGTCTCATATTTAACTCCTTAGTCCATTTTGAGTTGACTTTTGTGTGTGGTTTAAGGTAATGGTCCACTTTTATTCTTTTCTATGTGTTTGTCCAGTTTTCCCAACACCATTTATTGAAGAGACTTTACTTTCTTCATTGTAGGTTCTTGGCTCCCATGTAGAAAATTAGTTGTCCATAGATGTCTGGCTTTATTTCTGGTCTCATGATTCTGTTCCATTGAACTTGTTTGTCTGTTTTTGTTCCCGTAACATGATGTTTGGGTGACTATAGCTTTGTAGTATACTTTGCAATCAGGGACTGTGATACCTCCAGATTTGTTCTTTTTTTTCTCAGGATTCCTTTGGCTATTCAAGGTCTTTGCTTCTTCCATGTAAATTTTAGGATTCTTTGCTCAATTTCTATGAAACACGTTGGAACTTTGCTAGAGATTGTATTGAATCTGTAGGTTGCTTTAGGAAGTATAGACATTTTAACTATATTCTTCCAATCCAACAGGATGGAATATCTTGCCATTTCTTTGTGTCTTCCTCAATTACTTTCAACAATGTTTTATAATTTTCAGTGTACAGATCTTTTACCTCTCTGGTTAAGTTTATTCCCAGGTATTTTATTACTTTCATTGCAATTGTAAACGTGATTGTATTCTTAATAACTCTTTCTGTTACTTGGTTGTTAGTGTATAGAAATGCCACTGATCTTTCTTTGTTGCTTTTGTATCCTGAAAATTGACTGCATTCATTTGTTATTTCTAAAAGTTTTTTTAGTGGATTCTTTAGGGTCTTGTGTATACAAAATAACATCATCTACCAATAGTGACAGTTTTATTTCTTCCTTTCTAATTTAGATCCCTTTTACTTCTTTTTCTTGCCTGATTGCTCTGGCTATGTCTTCCAATACTGTGTTAAAGAAGAGTGGTGAGAGTGGGCATTTTTGTCTGGTTCCTGTTCTTAGAGGGATTGATTTCAGTTTTTCTCCATTGAGAATAATATTAGTGGTGGGCTTGTCATATATGGTGTTTATTATTTTAGGTACTTTCCCTATTTTATTCAAAGTTTATTTTAATCATAAATAGATGCTGTATCTTGTAAGCTGCTTTCTCTGCATCTATTGAGATGATCATGGGATTTTTATTCTTCATTTTCTTAATGTGGTGTATCACATTGATTGATTTGTGGATGATGAACCATCCCTGCATCCCTGAAATAAAGCCCATTTAATCATGGTGAATGATCTTTTTTTATTTATTTATTTTTATGTTTTAAATTTTTTATTGAGATAATAGTAAGTTACAATCTTGTGAAATTTCAGTAATACATTATTGTTTGTCAGTCGCGTTATAGGTGCACCCCTTCACCCTTCGTGCCCACTCTCCACCCCACGTTTCCCCTGGTAGCCACTAATCTGTTCTCTTTGTCTACATTTTTAAATTCCTCATATGAGTGAAGTCATACACAGATTGTCCTTCTCTATCTGGCTTATTTCACTTAACATGATTCCCTCAAAGTCCATCCATGTTGTTGCAAATGGGATGATTTTATTCTGTTTTCTGGCTGAGTAGTATTCCATTGTATATATATATATATATATATATACACACACCACATCTTCTTTATCCAATCTTCTGTTCATGGGCACTTAGGTTGCTTCTGTGTCTTGGCTATTGTAAATAATGCTGCAATGAACATTGGAGTGCATAGGACTTTTGGAATTGCTGACTTTAAGTTCTTTGGATAGATACCCAGTAGTGGGATAGCTGGATTGTATGGTAGTTCTATTTTTAATTTTTTGAGGAATCTCCATACTGTTTTCCATAGTGGCTGCACCAGTTTGCATTCCCACCAGCAGTGTATGAGGGTTCCATTTTCTCCACAACCTCTCCAACATTTCTTACTATTAGTTGTTTTTATTCTAATTTTTTTTCATTCTAATGGGTGTAAGGTGATATCTGAGTGTAGTTTTGATTTGCATTGTAGATTGATTTGCGTTTCCCTGATGATCCGCGGTGATGAACACCGTTTCATGTGCCTCTTGGCCGTCTGTATATCTTCTTTGAAAAAATGTCTGTTCATGTCTCCAGCACATCTTTTGATCAGGTTGTTTGATTTTTTGTTGTTGAGTTGTGTGAGTTCTATGTATATTATGGATATTAAACCTTTTGTCGGAGGTATGACTTGAAAATATTTTTTCCCAGTTAGTGGGTTGTTGTTTGTTTCAATCCTGTTTTCTCTTGCCTTGAAGAAGCCTTTAGTCTGATGAACTTCCATTTGTTTATTCTTTCTACTGTTACCCTTGTCTGAGAACAAATGGTGGCTGAAAAGATCCTTTTAATACTAATGTCAAAGAATGTACTGCCTATATTTACTTCTAGAAGCCTTATGGTTTCAGGTCTAACCTTTAGGTCTAAGCTTTGATCCATTTTGAGTTTACTTTTGTGAATGGTGAAAAAGAATGCTCAATTTTCCTTCTTTTACCTGCAGCTGTCCGGATATGTAAGCTCAATTTGTTGAAGAGACTTTCTTTTCTCTATTATATGCCATCAACTTCTTTTGTGAGGATTAGCTGTCCATTGATGTATGGTTTTATTTCTGGGCTTTCAATTCTGTTCCAAGATTCGTGCATCTTTAGTCTGATGAAGTCCCATTTGTTTATTCTTTCTATTGTTTCCCTTCTCTGGGAAGACATGGTGTCTGAAAAGATCCTTTTAATACTGATGTCAAAGAGTGTACTGCCTACATTTTCTTTGAGAAGTCTTATGGTTTCAAGTCTCACCTTTAGGTCTTTGATCCATTTTGAGTTTATTTTTGTGAATGGAGAAAAAGAATGGTCAGTTTTCATTCTTTTACATTCTACTTTCCAATTTTCCCAGCACCATTTGTTGAAAAGACTTTCTTTTCTCCATTGTAGGCCCTCAGCTCCTTTGTCGAAGATTAGCTGTCCATAGATGTGTGGTTTTATTTCTGGGCTTTCAATTCTGTTCCAGTGATCTGTGTACCTGTTTTTGTACAGTACCATGCTGTTTTGATTACTGTAGCTTTGTAGTATGTTTTGAAGTCAGGGATTGTGATGCCTCCGGTGTTGTTCTCTTTTCTCAGGATTGCTGAGAAAAGTTTGGGGTCTTTTGTTGCCACATATGAATTTTAGGATTCTTTGTTCTAATTCTGTAAACAATATCTTTGGGATTCAGATTGGGATAGCGTTGAATCTGTAGATTGCGTTAGGTAGACTGGACATCTTAACTATGTTTATTCTTCCAATCCATGTACATGGGATGTATTTCCATCTCTTTATGTCGTCATCTATTTCTTTCAGAAAAGCTTTGTAATTTTCATTGTCATTCACTTCCTTAGTTAAATTCACCCCAAGGTATTTTATTTTTTTTGTTGCAGTTGTGAATGGTATTATGTTCTTGAGTTCTTTTCCTGCTAGTTCATTATTAGAGTATAGAAATGTTACTGATTTATGCACATTGATTTTATACCCTGCAACTTTCCTGTAGTTGTTGATTACTTCTAAAAGTTTTCCAATGAATACTTTGGGGTTTTCTATATATAGGATCATATCATCTGCAAACAGTGAGAGTTTCACTTCACTCCTCCCTATTTGGATTCCTTTTATTCCTTTTTCTTGCCTAATTGCTCTGGCCAGGACCTCCAGTACTACGTTAAATAAGAGTGGTGACAGAGGGCATCCTTGTCTCATTCCTGTTTTCAGGGGGATGGCACTCAGTTTTTGCCCATTGAGTATGATGTTGGCTGTGGGTTTGTCACACATGGCCTTTATTATGTTGAGGTATTTCCTTTCCATGCCAATTTTGTTCAGAGTTTTTATTATAAATGGCTGTTGGATCGTGTCAAATGCTTTCTCTTATCTATTGAGATGATCATGTGGTTTTTATTCCTCAGTTTGTTGATGTGGTTATTCACATTGATTGATTTGCAGATGTTGAACCATCCCTGTGTCCCTGGTATTAATCCCACTTGATCATGATGTATGATCCTTTTGATGCAGTTCTGAATTCTGGTGGCCAAAATTCTGTTGAGAATATTTGCATCTATGTTCATCAGTGATATTGGCCTGTAGTTCTCTTTTTTCATGCTGTCCTTGTTAGGCTTTGGTATCAGCGTGATGTTGGCCTTGTAGAATCTGTTAGGAAGTATTCCATCCTCCCTAATTTTTTGGAATAGCTTGAAAAGGATAGGTATTAAATCCTCTCTGAAAGTTTGGTAGAATTCCCAAGGGAAGCCATCTGGTCCAGGTGTTTTATTCTTTGGGATGCTTTTGATTGCTGTTTCAATCTCTTTTCTTGTGATTGGTCTGTTCAAATTGTCTGCTTCTTTTTGAGTGAGCTTTGGGAGATTGTAGGTGTCCAAGAATTTGTCCATTTCCTGTAGGTTATCCATTTTGTTGGCATAGAGTTTTTTGTAGTATTCTCTTATAATCCGTCATATTTCTGTGGAGTTGGTTGTTATTTCTCCTCTTTCATTTCTGACTTTGTTTATTTGAGCTTTCCCCCTTTTTTTCTCTGTAAGTCTGGCTAGGGGGTTGTCAATTTTATTTATCTTCTCAAAGAGTCAGCTCTTTGTCTCATTGATCACTTCCACTGCCTTTTTTGTTTCAATAGCATTTATTTCTGCTCTGATTTTTATTGTTTTTCTCCTTCTGCTGACGCTGGGCTTTGTTCTTCTTTCCCTAATTCAGTTAGGTGTAGTTTAAGATTGCTTATTTGGGATTTTTCTTGTTTGTTAAGATGTGCCTTATTGCAATGAATTTTCCTCTTCATACAGCTTTTGCTGTATCCCATATGAGTTGATATGGCATGCTGTCATTTTCATTTGTCTCCAGGTATTTTTTGATTTCTTCTTTAATTTCTTCAACAATCCATTGCTTGTTCAATGGTGTATTGTTTAGTCTCCACATCCTTGTGCCTTTCTCAGCTTTTTTCATGTAATTAATTTCTAGCTTTATAGCATTATGGTCAGAGAAGATGCCTGTTATTATTTCAATTTTTTTAAATTTGTAGAGGCTTTCCTTGTTTCCCAACATATGGTCTATCCTTGAGAATGTTCCATGAGTGCTTGAGAAGAATGCATATTCTGCTCTTTTTGGATGAAGTGTTCTATAAATGTCTATTAAGTCCAATTGTTTTAGCTTATCGTTTAGCTCCACTGTTTCCTTGTTGATTTTCTATCTGGATAACCTGTCCATGGATGTGAGTGGGGTGTTGAGGTCCCCTACTATTACTCTGTTATTTGTACTCTCTTCTTTTAGATTTGTTAATAGTTTCTTTATGAACTTTCGTGCTCCTGTGTTGGGTGCATAGATATTTATAAGTGTTATTTCTTCTTAATGAAGTGTCCCTTTGATCATTATATAATGTCCCTCTGTGAATCTCTTTACCTGCCTTATTTTGAAAACTGTTTTGTCTGATATAGGCGTTGCTACACCTGTTTTCTTTTGTTTGCTATTGGCTCGGAGTATTGTCTTCCACCCCTTCACTCTGAGCCTTTGTTTGTCCTTGGAGTTGAGGTGTGTTTCCTGGAGGCAAGAAATTGTTGGATCTTGTTCTTTAATCCATTTTGCCACTCTGTGTCTTTTTATTGGGGAGTTCAATCCATTTATATTGAGGGTGACTATTGATGCATGAGGGCTTAATGTTTGTCATCCTGTTGCTCATTATCCAGTGTTCCTGCATTACAATTTTTTCTCATCCTGTGTGTTTTAGCCTACCCATTGACGTCTGCAATTTCTTATGCTGGGTTTCTTATATTTGTCCTTATTTATGTTTTGTGTCTCTGTTCTTAGTTTAGTGGCTACCTGAAGTTTGTATTCAGAATCTTGTGTATAATATAGTCAATTTTCTGGTGGCATCTTACTTACTTGGCCTAGACTGATTTAGTCCCTTTCCTCTTCCCCTCCTAAATTATTTTTTTCATCTCTTATTCCAACTCGTGTTGTGAGTTTGTACTTAGAGTGATAAGATTGTCTTTGTCTGGTGGTTTCCTTTCCTTTATCCTAATGCTATAGTTGAATATTTGCTATCCTATTCTGATTCTACCTGTCTCCCTACTCTGTTATTTGTGATCCCTTTCTCCCCTTTTTTCAATTTTCAGGTATGAGAGCCTTCTTGAGGCTTTCCTGTAGTGGAGGTGTTTTGAATACAAAGTCCCTTAGCTTTTGTTTGTCTGGAAAAGATTTAATTTCTCCCTCATATCTGAAAGATATTTTTGCTTGATAGAGTATTCTTGGTTGTAGATTTTTGTCCTTTAAAGTTTTGAATATGTCATTCCATTCTCTCCTAGCTTTCAAGGTTTCTGTAGAGAAATCCTCTCAAAGTGTGATAGGAGTTCCTTTGTAGGTTATTTTCTTCTGCGTTGCTGACCTGAGTATTCTTTCTTTGTCATTCATTTTTGCCATTTTTACTACTATATGCCTTGCAGTAGGTCTTTTTACATTGACAAATCTGGGAGATCTGAAAGCTTCCTCCACATACATTTCTCCAATCCTTAGATTTGGGAAATTTTCTTCAATTATTTCTTTGAGGACTCCTTCTGTTCCATTTTCCTTTTCCACTCCCTCAGGAATTCTGATGATTCTTATGTTGCATTTTCTCATTGAATTTGCTATTTCTCTGAGATTTTCTTCAGTTTTTTTAATTCTTTGTTCTCTTTCTTCCTCTCTCTGGAGCTATTCAGCCTGTCTATCTTCGATTATGCTAATGTGCTCCTCTATGGTGTCTACACAGTCATTCAGGGAATCCATATTCTGTTTAGTCTGATCCATTGTATTTTTCATCTCTCGTATTTCTGATTGATTCTTCTTTATAGTTTCACTCTCTTTTTTGAAGTAACTCCAGAACTTGTTGACTTGTTTGTCTATATTTCCCTTTACCTCATTGAGTTTTTTGATGATAGCTACTCTGAACTCATTTTCACTTACTTTACCTATTTCCAAGTTCTCAGGACTTGATTCTGTGTTTTTATTGTTTTCCTTCTGGTCTGGAGCTTTTATAAATTGCTGGATGGTAGAGGAGTGGTTTTTGCACATGATGATAGTGTTCTGTTGCAGTTACAGTCTGTCTCCACTAAATGGGGGTCAAGAGCCATGCGTTCTGAGCCCTCCGCCTTCAGCCGTGATGGCAGCACGCACCGCGGGTTGGGGGAGGAGGGGCACTTTCTCTCGTGCACCGATCTGGATTCCAATCAGCTCTTGCTCTTTGGTTTCCCAGGCCCCTGGCTTGATGGTGTCCCCACATGCAAAAGATTTCCCCCATTAGCGGGTTTCTGCTGCAAAGGTAGTGGGAGTCCTGGACAATCCCCAGATGTGCAGCCCCTCCCCCACTCCTTCTCTCACCCACAGCAGTGATCCCAGTCTCTAGGGGAGGGAGCAAAGTTATCTCCTACCTCATTCCGTCTCCTCCGAAGGCAGCTCCAGCCTCCACCCTCCATTGTTTAGTTGCTGTGGGTCTCTGACAATCTCTGTATTAGAGTTATTGGTTCAAATTCAGTTGTTCCAGGTTTTTGGTGTAGTTTGGAGGGGAGAGAGTCCTGGGTCAGCTCACTCTGCCATTTTGCTGACGTCACCTCTCCAGTGAATGATCTTTTTAATGTATTGCTGTATTTCATTTGTTAATGTTTTGCTGAGGATTTTTGCATCATTGTTCATCAGTGATATTGGCCTGTAATTTTCTTTTTTTATGTTGTCCTTGTCTGGTTTTATTATCAGGGTGATGTTGGCTTCATAGAATGGGTGAAGAATATTGCCCTCCTCTTCAATTTTTGGTAAGAGTTTGAGAAGGATAGGTATTAAGTCTTCTTTGAATGGTTGGTGGAATTCACCAGGGAAACCATCTGGTCCTGGACTTTTATTTTTCAGGAGGTTTTTGATGACTATTTAAATCTCCCTACTGGTGATTGGTCTATTCTCTATTTCTTATTGATTCACTTTTGGAAGGATGTATGATTCTAAGAATTTGTCCATTTCTTCAAGTTTATCCAATTTGGTGACATATAGGTTTCCATAGTATCCTATTAATTTTTGTATTTCTGCACTGTTCATTGTAATTTCTCCTCTTTCATTTCTGATTTTATTCATTTGAGCCTTCTCTCTATTTTTCTTGATGAGTCTAGCTAAAGGTTTGTCGATTTTTTTAGCTTTTCAAACAACCAGATCTTGGTTTCATTGATTTTCTTTTCTATTTTTTCTTAGTCTCCATTTAATTTATTTCTGCTCTGATTTTTATTACTTAATTCTGGTTTTAGGATTTGTTCATTCTTATTTTTCCAGTTCCTGTAGGCTCACTGTTCGATTGTTTATTTGGTATTTTGTTCTTGTTGTTGAAATTGGCCTGTATTATTGTAAGCTTCTCAGAATTAATTTTGCTCAATTCTTTAGATTTGGGCATGCTGTCTTTTCATTTTGATTTGTCTCCAGGTATTTTTTGATTTCTTCTTTGATTTCTTCGTTGACCCAACCATTGTTCAGTAGAATTTTGTTTAATCTTTTGTTTAGTCTTGACTTTTCTGATTTTCTTCCCATAATTGATTCCTAGTCTCACACCTTTGTGGTCAGAAAAGATGCTTGGCATTATTTCAATCTTCTTAAATTTACTGAGAGTTGCTTTGTGACCCAATATGTGATCATTCCTGGATAATGTTCCATGTGTATGTGACAAGAATGTGTATTCTGTAGTTTTTGGATGGAATGTTCTATATATATCTAGTAAGTCCATCTGGTCTAATGTGTGGTTTAAGGCCAATGTTTCCTTATTGATCCTCTATTTGGATGATCTATCCATTGGTGTAAGTGGAGTTTTAAAATCTCCTACTATTGTGTTACTGTCTATTTATCATTTTATGACTTTTAATAATTGCTTTGTATATTTAGATGCTCCTGTGTTGGTGCCTAGATATTCACAGGTGTTATATCCTCTTGTTAAATTGTTCCCTTTATCGTTGTGTAGAGCCCTTCTTTGTTTCTTGTTACAGCTTTTGTTTTAAAGTCTATTTTGTCTGATATAAGTATTGCTATCCCTGCTTTCTTTTCTTTGCTATTTGCATGGAAGATCTTTTCCACCCCTTCACTTTCAGTTTGTGAGAGTCTCTAGGTCTGACGTGCGTCTCTTGTATACAGTGCGTATATGAGTCTTGGTTTTTTATCCTTTAGATTGGGGAATTTAGTCGATTGACATTTAAAATAGCTATTGATAGATAAGTACTTGTTACCATTTTGTTACCTTTTCTGGGTGTTTTAGTTCTTCTCTGTCCCTTTCTTCTTCTCTTGCTCTCTTTCCTTGTGATTTTATGGCTTCCTTTAGTATTATGTTTGGATTCTTTTCTCTTAATTATTTGTGTATTTATTATAGATGTCTAGTTTGTGATTACCATGAAGTTTATACACAAAATAATGTCTATATATAGCAATCTATATTGAGTTGATGGTCTCTTTAATTTGACCACTCTCTAAAAGCTCTTCTCTTTTACTCGTCTCCCACATTTTATGCTTTTGATGTCATATCTAACTTCTTATTTTGTGTGTATCCATTACCCTCCTATCATTGAAACAGATAATTTTAATACTTTTTTCTTTTGACCATATTATATTCATAGGCTGTTGATCTTATACTTCTTTGTATTTCTTCCTTTACCAGTGATTTTATTATCTCTTTTGTTTTCTTGATAATTTTCTAATTCTTATTGGTGGTCTTCTCTTTCCCACTTAAATACTTCCCTTTAGTGTTTCTTGAAAATCTAGTTTCTTGGCGATAAACTCCTTTAATACTGCTTGTCTGGGAAACTCTATCTCTCCTTACATTTTGAATGATAGTCTTGCTGCTTAGAGTATCCTTGTCTGTAGGTTTTTTCCTTCCAGCACTTTAAATAAATGTATCATGCCACTCCCTTCTATCCTGTAAGTTTTCTGCTGAGAAGTCAACTGATAGCCTTATGGGTTTTCCTTTGTATGAAACTTGTTGCCTTTCTCTTGCACCTTTTAGAATTCTCCCTCTCTTTAATTTTGGAAATCTTAATTATAATGTGTCTTGGAGTGGGCCTCTTTGTATTTCTCTTGTTTGGTGCTCTCTGTGCTTTCTGTACTTGGATGTACTTTTCTTTCCTCAGGTTAGGAACATTTTCAGCTGTTATTTCTTCAACCAGATTCTCTGCCTCTTTGTCTCTCTCTTCTCATTCAGAAAAACATATAATACAAATGCTAGCATGCTTGATGTTGTCCAAGATTTCCCTTAGAATGATATCATTCTTTATAAGTATTTTTTCTTTTATCTGATTAACTTGGGTGATTTCCTCTAGTCTTTCATCCAGCTTGCTTATCCATGCTTCTGTATCATCTATTCTGCTGTTGAGTCCCTGCAGTGAATTTTTCATTTTCAGTATTGTACTCTTCATTTCTGATTGGCTCTTCTTTCTATTTTCTTATTCTTTGTTGACATTCTCACTGTATTCATCCATTCTCCTCCCAAGATCACTGAGCATCCTTATGACTTTTTGCTTGAGATCTTTGTCAGGTAGATTGCTTGTCTTTCACTTAGTTCTTTTTCTGTTATTTTTTCTGTTATCTATTATTTCTTGTACTGTTATTCTTGTTTTGTCCTGCTTGGAAAATATTCCTTTGTCTCCTCATTTTGCCTCTTTCTCTGTCCTTATATCTAGGTATTAGGTGGGTCAGCTGCATCTCCTGATCTCATAGATATAGCCTTGTGTGAGAAACATCTTTGGAGGCCCGCAATGTGCTTTCCTCCTTTAACCAGTTCCAAATGTTCCAAAAGTGACCCCTGTGTGGGCTACATGTGTTCTTCTGTTGTAGCAGGATTCCTCTTGCAGCAGTTGCCCAGAGAGTGTAAGTTGTGCCCATGGTAATCTGGTTGTAGTGATCTGCTGCATGAGGGTGCTATGGACCCTTCAGTCAGTTCACTGGGTTTGGGGAGCCCCAGCACAGTTGGCTGCAAAGTCTAATATCATATTCCTGTTGCAGTTTTTCTGTTAAGTAGGTAGGCCCCAGTGTGGCTGGTTATGAGACTCAGGGGCTTACAATTTCTGCAGGCCTCTGGCCTTCAAGACTGTTGTCAGCTCCCCAAGAATTGCAGCTGAGTGGGGCTGAGCCCAGGCATAGGAGTACACAGTTGCTTCAGGCTTTGGAAGGAAGTGCTGATCCCTAATGTGGCTGTTGAGGAGCACAGGTCTTCTGCCCCTGATAAGCCCCACAGGTCCACACCCACCATCAACACAGTCCTGGTCCCATTGACACTTCCCAACCCCTTGAAACAGATCCATTTGCTCCAGTTCAAAGGCCCACACTCAGCTGCAATTCTCCCAATGCCTTACAATCCCCACCCATTCCTCATGCATGCCCTACCCAATGTCTGTGGACCCACTTGAATACCTACAGAGGATAGAGGCACAGAGTCTATGCAGGCTGAAAAGCTGTCTAAGAGCTTGCTGTTGCGTGGGACTAGTCTCTTTTGTGGGTTGTCTGCCCTGGCAGAGCTGGATTTATTTTATAATCTAATGGATGGGGCAGATCCTGGGCTAAGAGGCCAGAGGAAGAACTCCAATGGCTTCTGCCAGCACCTGTGTCAGCAGGCCTGTACTAGGTCAAAATAATGGCAGCTGCCAATGTCTCAGGCCCTGGAGAAGTCTCAAATCTCACCAAGATGCACCCAGAGACTGTAAGGTAATTCTCTTTCCACCAAAGGACTTTCCACCTTTCTTTCCAGTGATTATAGATTGGTTTCCAAAACAGGTGATTTTGAGTGTGGGCCTTATAAGAGCTGGGTTTTTTCTTCTTCTGTCTGATAGCTTTTCTTAGGGGTACTCCATGTTGTAGTTAATAGCCAGCAAAGCCAGGTATTATGACACTTGTTTCAGTTGTGCTGAGTCTGAAGGGCGCTGTAGTGTGAATGTTCCCCTAGTCAGGTGCCCCACTCCTCCAGGGAAGGCTGCATACCTTAGGGTTGCTTGCACCCAGTGTGAAGCTCTGAAGATCATGAAGTCGGATTTTTTTCTCTCCAGACAGGAATTTCTGCCTCTTTGAACTCAGTCAGAAATGTCTCATGTTGCAGGGGTTACTTTTACCCAGTTTTAAGTTCTTTCTCAGGGGTAATGTTTTGAAAAATAGTTGTTAATTTGTTGTGCTCATGAGAGGAGGTGAATTCAGAGTCTGCTTATGATGCTGTCTTCACACCACTGTCCTCAGGAACGTTCTTCCAATAAATGTGAGAGTTCCTAAGTTAAGGCCAAGAACTGGAAAGATTGAAAAGGCAAATATCAAGATGATCCTTAAGAGCTAGAAGCAATAGTTTTTCCTACCACTGTAGTCTACTCTAATGGATGTTAAAGATATTCCCTTCCAGCTAGAGTGAAACGTTTTACATCTCTTTTGAAACAAAAATCTTATCACCTACCAGGAAACAGAGTGCAGGAGGAAAATTCTTACAATACATGTGAGAGAGAGCCTGAGTGAATGCTGAGGGCTGCAAAGCTTGAAAACGCAAATAGCAAGATGACCCTCAAGAGCTGGAAGCAAGATTTTTTCTCAAAAGTGAATATTCCTTGAATGGATGTTACAGGTATTCTCTGCCAGCTAGAGGGGAAAATTTTCAATCTCTTCCAGAAACAAAACCTTTAACACCTATCAAGAAGCAGAGGTCAGGAGTATCATTCTTAAGTACATGTGAAAGAGAGACTGAGTGAAAGCTGGGATTTCAAAACATGAAAAGGCAATTGTCAAGGTGATCCTCAAGAGGTAGAAGCAAGAATTTTTCCCAAGACTGTAATCTACTTGAATGGGTGTTATAGAAATACTCTCCCAGCTGTAGAAATGTTTAAAGCTCTCCAAGCAAAACGTTACTCCCTGTTCCTGGCAAGTTGACCTCAGGAATCGTTTTCCTTCACCACATGTCACTAGAGAGCCTTTGTGTAGATGAATGACAATGTACTAAAAGTCACTTATCAAGACGATCCAAAAGTGCTACAAGCAAGACCTTTTCCACACCCTATACCCTCTTAGAATGACATTACAGATAATCTGTCCTGACTGTTGTGAAGACTTTTAAATATCCCCTTTGAAGAAACCCCTTCACAGATACAGGCAGGTGAGTTCAGCAGGAACATACTTTCATGAAATGGAAGAGAGAATCTGAGAGAAGGCTCAAAACTGCAATGTGTGAGATGGCACTTAGAATGACGATCCTAACCAGCTACAAGCCAGAGATTTTCTGCCCATTTCCTTGAATGGATGCTATAGATATTCTCCCCCAGCTGTAATAAAATGTTAAAAATCTCTCCTAGGAAAATTTCACCTCCAGCTCCTGTCAGGGTGAGCTCAGCAAGAGTTTCCCTTCATCACATGAGAGTGAGAGACTCTGTGTAGACTGAATGGCATGCATGAAAAGTCAATTATGAAGATGTTACTAGAGAGCCACAAGCTGGAGATCCACATTGAACGAAAGTTACATATAATCTGGCCCAATAGAAGCAAAAACTTTTCAATCTCTCCTTTGAAGCAGCCCCTTCACAGCTGTGGGCATCTGAGTTCAGCAGGAACATGCTTCCATGACATGGGGGAGAGCCTGAGGGAAGGCAGTGAACTGCAATGCATGCAAAAGCACTTACCAGGATGATACTAAACTGCTAGAACTGAGCTTCTCTGCTCAGTGGACATTCCAAGAGTGGGTGTTCTAGATATTCTCCCACAGCTCTAGTGAAAAGATTAAAATTTCTCTCGGGGCAATGTCACTTCCAGCTCCTGGCAAGCTGAATTTAGGAATAGTTTTCCTTCATCACTGACAAGTGAGAGCTGGTGTGTACAATGAACTGTAATGTATTAAAAGTCACTAGCCAAGACTGTCCTAAAGAGCTACCAGGAGCAGTTTTTCTATACCCTGTACCCTCATTGAACAAAAGTTATAGACAACCTGTCCTAGTAGTAGTGAAACATTTTGAATATCTCCTTAGAAGAGGCACATTCACAGCTATGGAGAGTGGAATTCAGCAGGAAAGAGCTTTCATGACACTGGTGAGAGAGCCTGAGTGAAGTTGGTGAACTGTAATGTGTGAAATGTCACCTACCAAGAGGATCCCACAGAACTACCAGCCATTTTCTGCACAGTGTACTTTCCTTGAATGGATGCTATAGATATTCTCTCGTAGCCACAGTGAAATTTTTAAGAGCTCTGTTAGGAAAATGTCACTTCCACCTGCTGGCAAGTAGTGCTCACCTGTAATTTTACTTCATCACACATGTGTGACAGCCTCTGTGTAGAATGACCTGCAGTGTATTAGAAGTCACTTACCAGGAAGATATGAAAGAGACAAAGTAGATTTTCTGCAGTGTGAAATCTAATTGAATATATGTTACAGATAATCTGTCATAAGTTTAGTGAAAACCTATCAATCTCTCCTTGGAAGAAGTCCCTTCACAGCTACAGGCTGGGAGACAGAGTCTGAGTGAAGGCTGTGAACTGCAACCTCTGAAAAGGCATTTACCAGGATGATGCTAAAGAGCTACAGGCCAGCGTTTTTCTGCATTTGTACTGTGCTTGAATGTATTATAGATATTTTCTCCCAGCTGTAGTGAAGGGTTTAAAAGCTCTCCCAGGAAAAAGCCATTTCCAGCACCTGGCAAGCTGAGCTCAGCAACAGTTTTCCTTCATCACATGTGAGTGAGAACCAATGTGTAGACTGAACAGCAAGGTATTAAAAATCACTAATCAAGACTATACTGAAGAGCCACAATAAAGGTATTTCTCCCACATTAACCCTCATAAAACAGATGTTACAGACTACCTGCCCCAAGTGTAGTGAATGGTTTTTAATCTCTCCCTAGAAGAAGTCCATTCACAGCTTCCGGCAGCTGAGTTCAGCAGGAACACACTTTCAAGACATAGGAGATAGAGACTGAGTGAAGGGGTGTGAACTGCAATGTGTGTAAAGGAACTTACTAGGATGACCTGAAGCAGCTACAGATCAGAGTTTTCCACACATTGTATTTTCAATGTATGGATGTTATAGATATTCTCTCCCAGCTGTAGTGAAACATTTAAAAGCTCTCCTAAAAAATATTACTTCCACCACCTGGCAACCTGCGCTCAGCCATAGTTTTCCTTCACCAAGGACATGTGATACTCTGTGACTAGACTGCTCAGGCTTGATTTAAAAGACAATTATGAAGACAATGTTAAAGACCCACAAGCAGGAGTTTTTCTAAACCATGTACCCTCATTGTCCGAAAGTTAAAGATAATCTGTCCCAGAGGTAGGAAAAGGTTTTCAATCTCTCCTTGGAAGAAGTTCCTTCCCAATTACAGGCAGATGAGTGAGGTGGGAACATGATTTCATGACATGGGAGACAGAGCCTGAGGGAGGCCCTGAACTGCCATGTGTTTAAAGGAACTTACCAGGATGATCCTCATGAGCTGCAGGCCAGAGGTTTTGCACACAGAGTACTTCCCTTGAATGGGTGAAATAGAGATTCTGTCGCAGCAGTAGTGAAATATTTAAAAGCTCTCCTGAGAAAAAGTCACTTCCACCACTAGGCATGGTGGGTTAAGCAGTAGTTTTCCCTCACGACATGCATTTGACGGCCAGTGTCTTGAGTGCTTGGCATAGAATTAAAAGTCTTTTAAGAAAACAATATTAAAGAGCCACAAGCAGTTGTTCTACACCACATACTTGCATTGTCCAAAAGTAACAAATAATCTGTCCCAGGGCAAAGAAAGATTTTCAGTCTTTCCTTGGAAAAATTCATTTCACAGCTATAGTCAAATGAGTTCAGCAGGGACAATCTTTCATAACAAGGGAGATAGAGCCTGGCCTGAATGAAGCTTGTATTTTCTGCCCAGTGTATTTCCCTTTAATGTGTGTTATAGATACTGTCTCCCAGCAGTAGTGAATTGATTCAAAAGTTGTCTGGTAAAATGTCACTTGCTGCTATTGGCAAGGTGAGCTCAGCATTGTTTTTCTTCATCACATGCACGTGAGAGGCTTGTCTAGACTGCTTGGCATTGAATTACGTGTCATTTCTGGGGGTCAACCCCATGGCTGAGTGGTTAAGAATCCACCATGCATCATGAAGGCAACATAGCCAAGAATGCCTACCTGCAACCATGCTGTCTTCCATTCCCCTCACCCTGCAAGCTGCCTCTCAGAGGCCAAATGCAGTCTGGTGGGAAAATGCCAGACAGCAAGGCTCTATGTTCTCCCTCCCCTACCTAAAGCCCCAAATAAAAACCCTTGCTTGTAGCTTTTCCGGGAGTTTGGGATTTCAGCACTAGCTACCCATTGTTCTTGCTCAATGCTTTGCAATAATGAAGTCCTACTTCCTTCCACTATATCAGTGTCAGAGATAGGCTTGATGCATAATGGGTGAGTGAACCCACTTCAGGTCGATATCAAAAAGAATAAAAGAAGATGAAATGGCAAGCAACCATGCTAGCTGTGGACCTTGAATCTACTCAAGGTAACCTGAGGAAGAGAAAGAATATGCCATGGCTGAGTAACCCCAGCCTCCACTGAGGGACCAGAAAGCTACAAAAAAAGTTGCGGGCTAATCACCCTATGTATGCAAATGGCAAGGGCATTAGAGGCAGGATTGTCCAAACCATCCCCAGAGAGGGAAGGGATCACACAAGAACAAGCCATGGCAGCTTCCCTTGACTACAGATGAAATGTGATGGGGCTGTGGGGCTCCCCAGTTGGCTCCGAGAGCCCCAAGTGACCTTGGCAGGAGGAGAGTAGATTGAATCTTTGCTCCGTAGTGGAGCCATATTCTCTGTGTTGAATGTCCAAAAGGGAAAACTTTCTCAAAGAAAGTGTGAAAGTGTGGCCTAAAAGATATCGCAGGAAAAGGAAAGACCGAAAGATTTCTGGAGCCCTTGACCTGTAAAATAGGATCAAAACTGCTCAAGCATTCCTTGGTCTGTACCAGAATGCCCCATTCCCCTCCCCTTCTAGGGAGGGAAGTGCTACCTAAGTTAGGGGCCTCAGTAAGCTGGGAACAGGGGAATATAGATTTGTTCAAAACTTTAGTGCTGTCAGTGATGTACAGTACTGGATTTATAATAGTAAATATCTTAATTTTGTTTCTGGCACAGAGCTCTGAAAACTCTAGTAATTTCCCATAAGGCCGTCATTTCTTATCCTAATTACTTTAGTCCTCAGTTCCTGAAATAATTCCAGAGCAATAAAGGTGAAACGGTTTGTCTTGTGTTATTCCTAACAAGGCTCTTTCAACCATATCTGAACTTATGTTAATAAGGTGACTTTTGGAAAGTCCCTAAGGGTGGGAGCTGGTGGCCAGGGAAATGAAGAGTGTGATTTGGGATTGTAAGTTTCAGCCCTTCTCCCTCCCCACATCTCCAGGTGGGGAGAGGGGCTGAAGATTGAGTTCAATTGCCAACAGCCAATGATCTAGTCAACTATGCTTATATGGTGAAGTCTCCATTGAAACCCAAAAGGATGGTGTTCAAACAGCTTCTGCATTGGTGAACCCATGGACGTTTGGGGAGAGCAGCATGTCCAGAGAGGGTCCGGAGAAGCTCCTTGGCCCTTCCCCATATATTTTGCTCTATTCACCTCTTCCACCTGGCTGTTAAGTAAAATGGTTTCCTGAGTTCTGTGATCCACTCTATCAAATTAATCAAACTCACAGAGGAGTTTACGGGAACCTCTGGCCTGTGGCTGGTTGGTTAGAAGTACAGGTAACAATCTGAACTGGCAATTGGCATTAAAATGGGAGGTGAAGGGTAATCCTATGGGACTGAACCCTTAACCTGTGGTACCTGATTCTATCCCCAGGTAGACAGTGTCAGAATTGAGTTAAATATGTTCAACTTCTTATCCAGTAAGGGATATAAGGTATCTAAAGGGGAGGCACAAATATCTAAAGAAACTGTAAAGTGTTTGGAGTTCATCATTTCAAGGGGACTATGTAGGCTTTCCCAAGAAAGAAAAATGGTAATATGCTAACTTGCTCCACTGAAAACTCACAGGCAGCTACCAGGATTCTAGGGAATGGCTGGGTTTTGCCACATTTGGATCCCTAACTTTGGATTAATTGGTAAGCCTCTATAGGATAAACTACAAGGACCAGAAAAGTATCCGTTTGAATAGGGTAAGCTAGACACCATGGAGAAAGGATGGCCTCCACGCTTGAGAGCTGTAGCTGCCACCTGCCTATTAATCACAAAAGCAGAACAACTGACTATGGGCCAAACTATGATGATGTGGACCCCCTCGTCAAATGTCTAGCCTACTAGAGACTAAAGGACATCTCTGGCTACCCAAGAAAAGAATACGGTAATGTCAAGTTATGCTGCTAGATTCCCCTCAGATTTCTTTAAAACACTGTCATTACCTTAAACCCAGCTACCCTGCTCCTTGATTCCAATGGTCCTATTAGCCATGCTTGCCCAGAAGAGATTGCTGGCTACAGACATCTCTAGAGCAAACCATGGACATTAGACATTGGTCAGAAATCTTTAAACTGCTAGAAACAGTACAGGGCTCCAAGGAAGCAGCTGGAGTCCATTGTAAAGGCCATGAAAGTAGGGAAACAGATGCAGTAAAAGGAAACAACTTGGCAGCTGCATCTGCAGCTGCAGCTACAAAAAGGGCCACTCCATCAGGAGATCTTCTCCAGTTACCATTAATTCCCATGCTACCCTTCTATGAATTTACACCAGTGTATTCCCCTGATGAAGTAAAGGAAGCCATAACAGAGGGTTACCAGTGGCCCTCAATGGTCAAAGACTGGATGATAAACCAATGAGGGGAGATTTAGGTCACCAAACAAACAGCTCCGGGGCTCCCTCAGAGTGCTCCTGCTAACTTAACTCACAAGGAGGGAACCCACTTTGATTTTGGGTAACTTCACAAGGAGGGAACCCACTTTGATGTTGGGTAACTTCATATCCTCACTAAGACCCCCTCTTAGCACACAGAGAACTTCCCTGACCTAGCATAAACCTTGATCTCAGAGACCTCCCCGATTTCACAGAGACCCTCTCTGAACTCACAGACACCTCACCTTACCTCAAAGATTGGCATACCTTCACATGAGACTACCTCTCACCACACAGAGACTGCCTATCCCTGCACAGAGACTCCTCTGATTGCCCAGAAACCTCCACAGACCTCAAAGTGGCCCCCACTGCCCTCAGAATGACATCCACTGACTTCACAAAGAACCACCTGCCATATAGAAAACTCTCTGACCAGACAAAGAACTCTTGTGACCTCCCAGAGACTTCTGGTGACATTTCAGAGACCTCCCCCGACATCACAGAGACTAACCACTACCTCACCAAGACCCCCTACAACATATTGAGAACCCTGCTAACCTCACAGACACTTCAAGTGACTCTCAACACATCTGGGATCTCAGGGAAATGAGGAGAGGATGATGGGTGCACCCACCTCTCCCCAACTGACTGACTGTTCACATTCTGGAAGCCCTGCTCCATGGAGTAAAACCCTTCTCTTTATCTATGCAGGCACAGCAACAGTGACTCTGGACTCAGAAAGGCCCTCGGGCTTGCTGAGGCACAGGTCCTTGTGGCACCGACAGTGTAGGAGAGCCCACTGGCACTGGCCAGGTACAGCTGGAGGTGAACTGAGGTTCCCAGCTCCTACAGCTCTGTCTCACACCCTCTTCTCTCCTTCTTTTCAGGCACTGCTACCCTTCTTTGCCCATCAGGGACCATGGGGCAGGGCAAGGCTATCCCTCCTGCATGCTGATCATCCAGGGACTCCTTTATTGTTTGACAAGACAAGGCTTCACATTGTGAAGGAACTTTTCAATGCAAAGAGCATGAAAGCCTTTGAGAAGTCAATGAGGCCAAGGAAGGCTAGACAAAGGAGTGTGGCCACATTAGGTGTACCATGCCCCCTGCAGAAAGAGTGGAGAGACCAGTTGACCTGCCCTTTCATGGGAGGGCACTGCTCTCCATTCCGGAGTCAGGAAAGCCATGCCCTCCTGCTTCCCAGAGATCTATTCTTGGGAGAAATCCAGAACTAAGGGCAGAGGCAGGCCCTTCTTTGGCCATCTCCCTGGGTGAACTGCTGCAGAGCACAGGGAGAGGTGCATCCTGCTGGGAGGCCTGCTTTGAAGGAGGCTGGCCATCCGGGCTCCCCACTCTGAGATTCTGTTGGTGGTCTAGGCCAGGGGAGAGGGCACTGAGACCTGAAAGTTCCCTGGCAGTTGTCCTCAGTCTGGTTGGAGCAGGAGGCCACTGGGAAGCTGGGGTGCTGGACCTACACCTTATCCCCTCCTTGTCTGTGCCCTTTCAAGTCCCAGCCAGGCTTCTGAGGGAGGATGATAGCCTTGGTGGCAGCTGGTGCAGAAATACCATCAGCAGGGGTAGTGTTCCATAGTCTCCTGGGATTCAACAGGAAGGGCGGGCCCCTCCCTCCCCCCCCACCCCCGCCCCGTGTTGTGGCATGTGGACTGGGCTGCCTCTGGCCACCTCTGGGGCATGGGTGATTACAGCTCAACAGATGGATGAATGCCACAAATGACACTTGGAAAGGAACTCGGGGATCTTCACGCCCCTGCCCCACCACTCCTATCAGACCCAATCCCAAAATGCCCAGGTCCATATTTGAGACCACAGTGGTGACCTTGAGACCTACTTCTTACCTCCCTGTCCAGCCCACTGTGCTGATGTTCTTGGTGGTTGGGGAAATGACACTGATGGTGGCTGCAGTGGTAAAGGCCATGGTGGCAGCTGCTTCCCAGATATCTGGCATCTTGGGGACCCGAGGAGTGCATCGTTGGTGCACCCACACCCTCCCCAGAAATCTCTCCCATCTGTCCTACTGACTCATCACTCCAGGAGCCCTGCTGTCTTGAGTTACAGCCGTCACTCTAATGCACTTGTTTAGATTACACAGCCTTGAAACCTCCCTCCATAAGCTATTCAGATCAAAATTCTCCCTGGAACCTCCTGAGTTGGCTGAGAGCAGAGCAGCAAAGACCACAACATTCTCCAAAGTTAGAGGCAAGACTTTTTTCTTGAACTTCCTGGGCACACACCTGGACTCCTAATCAGGCTGCATCTGATCTTAACTATGGATTTTGGGCCATCCCCTTCTGTCATTTTGAATCTGGTCTACCTACCAGGATTTCATGTTCTGGAGAATGTCTTTGGCCTTTTCCAGATGAAACTTCACTGTTTCTTCATGGCTTTGCTGCCTCAGTTGGTCCAACAGCTTATGGATGTGTGCCTCCTGGGCCCATTTGACTTCACACGTTAAGTCACTCTCAGTCTGTGAGTGAAATCATCTCACACTAAATCTTTTCAATGGGTTCCACCCCAATGTGAGATTTCTGCTTATTGGAGGAAATAAGAGGCATTTAGAAGACTGCCCACAGACATTCATTCATTCTTTTCTCCATGAAGGAATTCTAGGCTAATCAGTCAGTCATTGTTCCTGGTTAAAAACCGTCCCCATGTAAGTTACATACACATGGCAGGTTACTGTCTTACATACACTGAGATTTCTTCTTTATAATATCTCAACTATACAGTTGATTAATTTTGTAACTTCACTGTGTTTCACAGACTAGGTATTTGAGCCATGTTTATACAATTGTCCTTTTATAAGAACTCAGGTTATAGCTCTGAGCTCAGGTCAATATCTTTCCTAAATTGAAATTAGGCAAAACTTTCTGCTGGGATGGCACTTATTCCCAACCCAAATTATAGTCACGTTATTGTGCTGTACTAATAATCATCCCATTCCAAGGCCTCTAATGTGGGGATCAGGGTTCAACCCAAGAAACTTACCATCACTGTGCAGTTAGATGGGCCCTTCCTGCAGATATCTGCTATAGGTACCGCTTCTTTGTTTTAAATGTCACTTCTCCTGCCTAAAATAAACTAAATTTTATTATTTTATTTTATTATTTTATTTCATTTATTTATGAATTTCTAGAGAGCTATTAGGGAACCAAAATGCTGTTGAGCATGCAAGGCAAATATCAAACCTTACACAAGGAAAGAATGTGAAATGGAATGATGCATCAGTGAGTAGAAACATGCTTTAGGGCACTGTCAATTACAAAATGTTTTCAAGATTGAGGAAAAAATTAAGGTGGGATTTTGCTAAAGTTATGAGAGAAGAAATCATCAAGGGAAAGGGATGAGGGCAAAGTTCACAACATGAAACTTTCACTCCCAAGAGGATATAAACTATAAATAAAAGACATGATAAATGCTATTAATGACACCACTGAAAATTTTTTTCCCCACTGGCTTCTCATACTTTCCTGAAAAGACCATTGACTTAAGGAAATTTGCAGTTGGCCTTACCAAGGTCCTGATCCCTCAGTGACTAGGCTTCTTCTCATAGTGAACACACACACCTGGAGCTTACCCAGCCTCAGGCCTTGTTGGAATGCTCTTTCTTCCCTCCATAACTCCTCTCCTTGCTCCAATGGGAAATTGTGTCATATTTGCAGAGCTGCCACCCTGTTCATAGGAAAAAGCCACTTGAATTTTGAACTCTGTTTTAAGAACCATGCATATTCTTCAAATCCGGGACAGAATCTCAATGAACAACCAAGTGAGCATTGAAGAAAACCTTGTAGGTCATTGAGTAGAGCAGGAGGAACACCCTGACACCAAGCCCAAAGCATTGAGGAACTCGTTGTGGACGTGCACGAGCAAGCTCACAGAGTAAAGATTCCCAGTGTTTTCAACAAGGGAGGAATTAAATATTTCTAGTTAATCTGGGATAACCTAAGTTTATGTTGCCTGCTATTTTTTCTACTGTGGTTTCAAACTCTGGGCTTAGTGCTTAGAACAGAATAATTACTTAAGAAATGTATAATCTTATTGTTTAGTCATTAAAAACTATCCATTAAGTTTCCAGCACTGTTCTGGGTGCTGGCAATAGAGCAGCAACAAAGACATGTAATTGTGGTCAGGAAGACTATATTCTAGTGGGGGGACAAAGTACACATCAATAAATCAATAAGTAAACAGGTTACCTTCACATAGTTCTGATATGAAAGAATATGATTGAGATCTGAGAGGGGAGTGTGATATGTGGAAACTTCTGTGGATACTTGTTGAATAAATAAATCAGTGTTGACAGACTCATTGAAAGAGACATGATGAATGATGTTCTCCAGTGTCACATCTCTGTACAGCTTTTGCTTGGATGCGCCTACCAAGGCCTACTCTTTCTGAGTGAAGTCCACAACCATATCCATGAAGGTCACTGATTCCTAAAGCACTATGGACATTCTGGATCAGACAGGGACATCTCTACCAAAGTTCAGGGGCAGAGAGTTGACATGATATTGCTGGAGAAAGGAAGCTGTAGGTATAGAATGTTCAAACCCTGTTTGAGGTTGCAGCCAAGCGCTTCCCTGTGTTGATCTGTCATGTGTTATTCGTACATATCCACAAAGATATACACAGTATGTAAGCAGCCTTAATACATACTAGCTTTGTTATAAATGAACGTCACATGATGTGCAATGTGAAATAAAGTGGACATTTCCCAAAAATGTGGTAAATCTCACTTACAGACTGGCGTATTTAATACAGTTTATTAGTTATCAACTTGAGAAAACATAACTAGACTCTCTTGCTCACCAATTTCAAGTAAACCACAGACCATTACATAGCAAGCAATATTCATTGCCTACGACATGTAACTATGATTATCGGTAAAGATTTCCCATATATGAACCTTACATTTCTCCTTTTTGAAATGGTTTAACAACCTGTTACAAATGTGGGCAGATCCAATGAGGCAATTTACAAAGCACTTCCTTTATATCAAACACTCAATACATATAAGTAATAAGTATGCCATTATTTAAAGGTGGAGAGTGATGAATAAATGTTGACCATTCTGCAGAACTGAACAGACTTAATAGAGACCATGGATCAGCAGGTGCACCCTCTGTCCCTTCTTTCTACACATTTCCTGTGTTCACTACAGGTAGAAGGACAGATGGTCCAGAAACACAATGCAAGGGCCCCTGATAATTCTACACAGAAGGATGGCCTTAGCTCGACCCATCCTACAGTGAGGTTCCCATTGTCAATTTTCTCTGGGACCTCCAAGCATCTGTTATCATTGTAGTGTAGACCTATGCATCTGCTAACAGGTAACAGAAGACTCTCAAATTTATATCATCATTCCAGTCCCCCCAAAATGGCCACAGAATCTGATATTTTATTGTATCTAGTATACTTCTTCTCCTCAACCACCACAAAAATTATGAAAATACTTTCCACACAGTATTTTTAGTTTTAAAATTTGATCAAAAGTTAATTACAAAGAGATAAACCAGGTTTTGGGAAAGCAAGTAAGGAGAATTTTAGTTATCCCTTTTTTAAGTTATAAAAATGTTCAAGTATTTTTTATAAAACTTTAATAAATTTAAAATTGGTCAAAATAAATAAATGATTCCTCATTGCTCTCTGTGGCCCAATCCTGTCTTGAATCCACCACCTCAATGCTGCACAGCCTCTACCCCAGCCCCTGTGACACTGGATTCATTGAACTCACTTGTTGAAATAGCTCCCCTCTACTGGATTATAACATTTACTTGTACTCATCTGCTGTACAAGGCCACTGTAGCCACTAACATGGATAATTAGTGATTTATTTCTCCACCAAGGCTATGGAGTGAATTTGAAAAAAAAAAAAAAAAACAAAAAACAAAATACAAGCATTCATATCTCTTCTTTGGAAGGACATCCTTAATGGACAATTGACTAAGTGTAAATGTAGGAAGGAGATTATTTATTTATCAGCCTGGGACCTGCCATTAGCCTCCCAGAATCCCAGTGAAACATAACACATCAATATTTCCTGGGTGCACCTAGAATATCCAGGCCAACTGGAAACACCTACCCACCTGCTGGTAACAGAAGTGACAATTCAGGAATAACAGCAAGTTCACCTGTGGTTGCATTACCAAGAGCTCAGCTCCCTCCTGTCTTCTCTAGTATTCTCACCAAAGGACAGTCTGATAACTAAGCAGACAAAGCTGAGGAAAGAAAAAGAAGCCATGAGACTTGTCTTTTCTACCACTCCTACATATACCAGTCATGAAATCATAACCCCTCACATAGTAATGAATCTGCCAGCTCAAACCATGCTTGCATGAAGAATGATCTAAGACAAACAGGGGAAGCTCTCTTTTCCTACGGTCATAGTGAGAAAGTTTTAGCTACTCATAAAGAAGATGCTAGTATCCTCATTTTACAGAGAACAAATTGAAAGTTGTAGGATTTTATCATTTTATATTTTCATTAGACCTGGTAGAGGTATTATTTAATTCCCCCCCTGATGTCAAATCCTAGAAGAACCTGACATGTTACATGGAGATTCTTGCATCCAAAACCAAGGGCACCATTATGAGACTTCTGATTGAATACTTCTTGGTTAGGCGCATTAGTATTTCTTCTTCAACAGCTGCACTAGCCTCCCTCTGTACTCTGTCCCCACCTTCTTCATATG
>NW_025793955.1:0-8277 GCF_021613505.1 Equus quagga | reverse complement strand
AGGGCTGGTTGCTTTTGATAAACTGGGACAGGGAAGGAGGCTCTGAGGGGTGGAACTTGCTTGCCCTTTGTTAGGATACATTTACATTTGTAAGGTAAATCTCCATCTGTAAAGGTGCCTCCCTCTCTGTACCAGGAAGAAGAAAGGGGATGACCTTCTCTCTAGAAACTCTTAATCAATGGGAAAGGCAAGGACTTAAATCTGCCTAATAATCTTATTCCTGTTTCTAGTAACCTCCTGTAACTGACTCCCCTCACCCCCAACATCCTCCTTTGTCTTTAGCCGAAGATGATATTTAAGTGGGGACTTCAGCCATTTTGGTGAGTTGCTCAGCTTGTCTGACCTCTCCCATGTATACATGTTATAAAGCTTTGTTTAATTTTCTCCTGCTATTCTGTCTCATGTGAATTTAATTTGTTCTCCGGCCAGACGAACCCAGAGAAGGTAGAGGAAATGTCTTCCTCTCCTACAGTTTGGCGACTTGGATGGGATAAAATTTCACTGGCTGGACACTGCTTGCTCCTGGACTACTGCGGCCGAGAGATCCCGGACTCCTGACGAGAGCGGGCAAGAGATAAGAGTTCTTACCACATCAGTCTCCCGGATCTCTGCCTGCAGGGTCCAATGGAAGCAAGAGTGGTGAGTTTTTTTGCTCTTATAAATTTAGATTATCAGGAGAAATTTTGGTGAGGCTAGCTTCTTGGATTCAGTGACTCTAGCATTTGGTTGAGTACTCATTGGTTATAGATCCTTTTCCTCCCAGAGATAGTACTTTTCCTTGTCTCTGTCTTTTTGTTTGTCATAAGACACAGGCATCTCTATAAGCCTGTTTTGTTTGTCCTGTTCTATGAGAGCTTGGTTTTGTGACCTTTCTGGTCTCCGCCATCGGAGGATGCATGTCCCGGCACGCATCTTGGTGGCCAGTCGAGTAGATTGGGGGTCCGCGAAAATTTAGATATCTTGAGAGCTCGGCTCTCTTTGTCCGGCTGTGTTAGCTCTCTGGGGAGTTTGTTATAAGAGGTCCCAGTTGCTTTCATAAGGGGCCTTTGTTGTTTCAACCTTTGTTGCCTGCTGTGCAATGAAGGCCTTTACTTTCTTAGACTATTTTTGGGAGTGAATTTTCTGGATCTCTTTTGGGGACGCCTTTTTGTGTCCTTGGTTAAGCTTTGGTTGAGTCGCTGTCAAGATCCTACTTGTCAATTCGGCCAGACGATGGATCATGTAAATTCGGAAAACTTCTAAATTGGGGGAAAAAACTGTAAGAGCTCTCGTCATAATTTTTATTGGTATCTATGAAAAGGCCAAATTATAAAGGAAACACAAGAAAATGATGACTAGGTTTAAGACCCTGACTCAGGTTATAATTGTCTTGGTGAAATATAAAGGTCTAAGTGTTGATAAGATTATAAAGGTTGGAATGCTTGAGCTGATTTTCTTTTTATGAAGAGGTTACATCAACTTTGCCTGAGTATGTTTTAAAATGTCTGGCTAGGAATACTTCCTTATGTAATGTTATAAGACTAAGACCTGTTAAGTCCTGGCCATGGGTCCTGTCCCCATGCTGCAGCTCTTTGCTGCCCATGGGCCCTGTCCCCACGCTATTTGAATGGAGGCGTGCTACTTCCAGACCTTGAGTCCAGGAAGTCTTTTTTTTGACTCCTTGGCTTGCTGAGCCCCCTTGCTTCACCACCTTGTGAGCTGAAGTTATAGTTTTCCTTGTGCCTTTTTCTTTTTCAAGGATGGATCTAAATTCACTTCTCCATTGGGAACCTTCTCGGAGAGCTGTATGAATCCATGTTTGCTGCCCATGGCTACTCTCTGGGGCAAATTGTGGCATTCAACCTGAAGAGAATTAGTACCTTAAGCCTGAGGGTGATGGAGAATGAATTAATCCATTCCTTCCTGACTCTATCTCTGATATATAAATTTTACGTGGGCACAGGTTGACCACTTAAGTCATTAGGATGGTCACCAATCTCCAAGTCTCCTGTGACAGGTTTCTTTTCCTAAGGCTGGATTGGTATCCCTCCCTATGGCTCCTGACCACACTCCGAACTGAGGGAAAGTCCCAACTGGGACTCTGGTTCAAGGAAAGTACCAAACTCTAACCTTTGGTTGAGTATGGGAACCCCTTCTTGGGAGAACGGCTCCAGGATGCAATTGGGTAGAATGTCCCCCAGACCGGAGGAAAATTCTTCACTGTTTTTCTCTGTTCTTCTATCTTTGGGACAATTCACCTGGCACTTATGACTGCCAGGCATAATAGGGAAGGTATACAAGGGATGCAATGCAGGAAAACACCCCCATCACCCCTTGCTATAGGGACCCCACAGGCAGAACAGGTAGGATGCTGCCCAAAGTTCAGGGGAGATTTTCAAGGTAATGGACCCTTTTCTTTCCTCTCTTTTAAAGTTACAGTGACCATTTTGGGCTCCTTTGAGCTTTGCAATAGAGAAACAAGGAAATCTTTAAGATGTTAAAGGCTCTACCCCTGGGAGCCCCTCTCTGGTTTCCGGGTCTGATCACCCCAGCGACCAAGTGGGGTGCCATCTCTTGGCAATTGACTCGTTAAGCATTTTAGGTGCCTACTGAGTCAGTTATGAGGATAGGAGACCTGTGATTTATTCTGTGAACTGTCCTGATGGTGTTTTGTGCCCCGGCATGGGAACTGTTGTGTGACCCTTATCTAGATAACCCTTGGGGAAGAGGCCATGAGGGCGAGGCCTGATCTCTTTTCCTTTCTGTTTGTCACCTCCTCTTGTCACCAAGTTGAGGTTAAGTTCAGGCTGGACCTAACCTGGACCTTCTGTACTTAACGCTCAGCCCCAGACTCAGGGAGCCCCAGCCCCCAGCCAGCTCCAGGCCTTTGTCTCCTGCCTCCCTGCCTTGCCTTGTGCTGGCTCAGGGACTAAGTGCTCAGGCTAAGTGAGACTTGACTAAATCTTATAACTATGTTGATGCCTGCAATCGGGCTCTGCACCCTTTCTCTGGCCACAGTCAGACACCAGTTTTACTGCCATGGGGAGTGTCCTAAGCATTCCCGGAGACTCACCAGTTGGGTGCATTCTAACTAATTGAAACACTTGTAATTGGATGGGTTATGCCCCAGAAACTCCAGCTTGGAGAAAACTTGAGGGGTTTCTCTGTGCCTTTGTGATGTAGTTGGACAGGTGGATCAACCTAGAATGTCATTAAGTTACAACCCAGTTTCTGAGAAATCAAGAGCAACTGTCCTTGGAAAATCCTTGTAAGGCTAGGAAAGCAGCTCTAGAGGCATCAGGTTCCACCCATTTCCCTTATCTCAAAGAGCTTGCAAATCCTCTGGGGACTACCTAGCCCATCACTAATTCCTAAGACTGAAGAAAAAAAAAGAGGGGAAAAGGCCATAAGCATGCTGTTGCCAAAAAGAAAAATAAAATCTAGCATCTTGAGTGTCTTCCTCACAAATATTAGTAAAAAAGCTCAAAACAAAATTTGGATTCACAACTAGGGAACTTTATATTATTGTACCTGATTCATGGCAGTGATTTTTAAAACAATAGGTGTGAAGGCTCTGTGCATGTGTGTCTATATGTGTGTGATATTTTTACCCCCGGATGGTATGGCCAAAACTAAGAGCTCTGTTTAATTGGCTTAAAGTAAGTGCTTACATAAATTCTAAATGTAATAGAAATTAACCCAATGTCTTTTAAGTTAAGATGATATAGATTAATCTTTGGTTAATGAAAGTTTAAGTTTGTTGGTTTGATTGAAAAGGCATGTCCTCAAGAGTTGTCAGCATTTGGATATGATGCAAACACGCAGCCTGGGTTTACTAGTCAAATAAGCTCACGTTGTATGTTAGAAATTTGTCAGCATAATAACTTTAAATGATAGCTAAATTTGTCTAATGTCTCAAAGTTTTTGTGGGTAATCTAAACATCATTATTGGGAACAAATGATTTAGATATAAATTAAGTAAGAGTTTATAGATAAACTTTTAGCAATAATTATAGTTTATGGCGTGTGTATTTAAAATAACTTCCAAAATCTTTTTGGTAACTCGAAACTTTGAAGTTTTGCTAGGTTAATTTAAATGATAAAATTCGTTCAGTACCTAGATCATTTCCAAATAAGATATTAGACATTAATTAGTAAATGTAAGTTTATCTACTTTTGGCTTCTTATTGCAAAGAGGCTAAAAGCGTTTGGATCTATTAGAAAGTATGCCTTGTGTTTTATTGTAAAGTGGCATGTTTCGAGAAATTATGAAAAGTGTTTAGAATGTTGATATAAAAGACAGTTCATAATTGTTTAGTTTTTAGTTCTTTACTAGGGTCTGTTAAGGGTTAAAAGTTATAATTAATATATGTAATTAAAGCTACTGGAAATTCATAAGGAAAACAGCTCTTTATTCAAGGAAAGTTAAAATGTATGTTTTCAGTAAAGAGGGTATAAAGAATGGAAATATTTTGTTTGATGGGTTAAGAAAGATAAATTTGTCCTAATATACTAGAAAGTAAGAAAGAAAGCATGGAACAAATTCTGAATGCAAAAGAAAGTTATAGAAATTCTGAAAAAAGTTTTGTACCTGGTCAAGTTGGCTAAGATTGAAATGAATCTAATTAAGTAAATGGGTTTTAATATGAAAAAGTAAACTGGTACAAAAATTAGAATTTGGTTTTCTCTCTCAAAAGGATAATTTTCTTGAACTTTTGGTCTGCTGTAAGTCTACCTAAAAGACAGAAAATCTGTTTTGTTAAAATAATTTATGTTCACAAAGAAAGAGGTCTCTTAAGATTTTGACTGTTTAAGCTATTTACCCTTGACTATTTATTGTCATTTTGAGCATATACCTGAGCATTGTTTCACAGTGAGCGTTATTTCCTATCTGAACAAATGTTTTAAAACCTTTTTGATATTTTTGACAAGCTTCTCCCTTAAAAATATTCAAATCCTGAATAAAGGCTTCTTTTGATCTGGATGACGGAGGAGGATTTCTCTGGGGATTTTCAGAGGGCCCCTGGGACTTCACAGAGAAATTTGCTCTCTCTTCCTATAAGGTGGAAGATTCTAAACTAATTAGGCATATTTGGTCTGTTAAATTACATTGGAAGCATTGTCAGATAAGTGATGATAATCTTTATTAGTTGGTATTATGTGGGTAAATGTTAGTGATATAAGTGTTTGGAAATTATATAACATTCCTAAAATTCTGATCTGTCCTGGCTATCAGCCATAATTCTAATTATTATTTTAAGGTGTTGTATATCACAGAAATAATAAGTTTTTCTGTCAATTGTCATTTTTAAGTCTTTTGTTGTTTACATTCAGTTGCTTTACTCTGATGCTTTTTGCTTTTGCAAATATGTCTCATCTTCGGAGGGCTTCATGGAAAGGACTCTGACACTTACTCTGGATTACAGGTTTCTGATAAACTTTCAGATCATAGAACTGAACTGGGTAAGAAATTACAGAAATCTAATGGAGAAACTGATGACCTCATAAAACTGCTAACGGAAGATTAAGATCAAGAACCGATTATACAAGACTGAACGAACTGATGAGGATGATTATAATTCTTACGACTTTTATTTAAAATGTTGATTTTTGGATGTTTTGCTTTGTTTTCTCAGATTCAAGAAACTTTCTCTTTCTCTTATGCTAACCATGACTCATAGCAATTTAGTGAAATTATACCTTTGTGAGCAAAACTGAAACATTTATCTTTTTCTCCCTACCTGATCCCTCCAGAATTTGGAAATTTAGTGAGTATGGTTATCTCACGGCAATATAGTTATTTGCATAAGTTCAATAAGAATCTGTTCTTATAACAGGACACATTGGTTATCTTACCAAAGCTTTGACTGGAATGTCATATTTGAGAGAAATATACAGACTCGGATATGACAATACTGCCTTTGAGGAATAAGGTTGACTTTGTGGAAATAAGCCTGGAAATATGGGCCTGGTACCTTGCTTTACAGAGAGATTCCAGCAATCTTAGCTGGTAAGTAAGGAAGCTTGCTTATCTGGCAAGTGCAAGGAACCTCGAAATATTTTGGGAAATCTCAAGAAAGGAGAGAAATTCACCCAAATCTAAAGTATTGCAGGCAAGACCTGATGGCACAAATCCTTGGAGTGGCTTTCCTGGCCTCGAGAGGTCTTTAAAGTTCAATCTGAGATTCCTCATAAAAAATTCCAGCAAAGCAGATTTAAGAGCCTATATGATCAATTGCTATTCTTGCTGCACTTATGAAAATAATTGGACCAAGTTTTCTTGAAACTAAACTTATTTTGCAAACCAATTAATCTTAATTTGGCTATCTTTGGTAAAAATGAGGGTGATTTTTAGAGAGAAGAATTATGTTTCAGTGAAAAACTATAATACACATTTGTGGATGTTGGATCCTAGTTCTGTTAATTGTCTTTGGGGTTTTTTTTTTTTTTTTTTTTTTTACCTGTGAACTGGACTGGATCCTGAATTCTTCTACTGAAATATCTGGTTACAAATCTCCAAACTAATGTTTTCAATATTTTACCTCATTTTCATTTGGAATCATTGAGAATTGAACCTGCTGTTTTTCCTGAAGCCTTGCAAACTGAAGCTGAACAACTTGATAGAAACTTAAGAGAGATTCCTGTCTGTTGCTGTGTAATCTGTGAGCCACTCAGAAAGATACCGGAATGCCCAATGACATCATCAGAGACATTTCAAGCTGCAAAAGATGCTTTGACTCTGACATCTAGAAGTCTTCTTGACTGGCTGCCTCCTGGACTCAGGAATTAGTTTATAATTTGCTCCAACCATTAACCTTGTTTTTCTTTTTATTTCCACAGAAATACTTATTAAATACCTGATTGCTTGCTTCCAAAATACAGGCCTAACTTTGGGAGCATGCCTGTATCACTGCCTTCTAAAATGACTTTAACTGGACTGTTCTATCACCAGGACTAAGAAATGTGTTCAGTGAGATGAAACAATCTACCACTCAGCTTCTGGACTATGAAAGCTCTTAAAGTTACAGAGGATTGTGAAACTTTTAGTTTCAAAGGCGGGAATGTGGGGGACTGGTCTTGGCCACGCCAAGATATGTCTCTTTGGCATGAGGATTATAGGGCTGGTTGCTTTTTTTTTTTTTTTTTTTTTTTAAAGATTTTATTTTTTCCTTTTTCTCCCCAAAGCCCCCCGGTACATAGTTGTATATTCTTCGTTGTGTGTCCATCTAGTTGTGGCATGTGGGACGCTGCCTCAGCGTGGTCTGATGAGCAATGTCATGTCCGCGCCCAGGATTCGAACCAACGAAACACTGGGCCGCCTGCAGCGGAGCGCGCGAACTTAACCGCTGGGCCACGGGGAGGGCTGGTTGCTTTTGATAAACTGGGACAGGGAAGGAGGCTCTGAGGGGTGGAACTTGCTTGCCCTTTGTTAGGATACATTTACATTTGTAAGGTAAATCTCCATCTGTAAAGGTGCCTCCCTCTCTGTACCAGGAAGAAGAAAGGGGATGACCTTCTCTCTAGAAACTCTTAATCAATGGGAAAGGCAAGGACTTAAATCTGCCTAATAATCTTATTCCTGTTTCTAGTAACCTCCTGTAACTGACTCCCCTCACCCCCAACATCCTCCTTTGTCTTTAGCCGAAGATGATATTTAAGTGGGGACTTCAGCCATTTTGGTGAGTTGCTCAGCTTGTCTGACCTCTCCCATGTATACATGTTATAAAGCTTTGTTTAATTTTCTCCTGCTATTCTGTCTCATGTGAATTTAATTTGTTCTCCGGCCAGACGAACCCAGAGAAGGTAGAGGAAATGTCTTCCTCTCCTACAGTTTGGCGACTTGGATGGGATAAAATTTCACTGGCTGGACACTGCTTGCTCCTGGACTACTGCGGCCGAGAGATCCCGGACTCCTGACGAGAGCGGGCAAGAGATAAGAGTTCTTACCACATCAGTCTCCCGGATCTCTGCCTGCAGGGTCCAATGGAAGCAAGAGTGGTGAGTTTTTTTGCTCTTATAAATTTAGATTATCAGGAGAAATTTTGGTGAGGCTAGCTTCTTGGATTCAGTGACTCTAGCATTTGGTTGAGTACTCATTGGTTATAGATCCTTTTCCTCCCAGAGATAGTACTTTTCCTTGTCTCTGTCTTTTTGTTTGTCATAAGACACAGGCATCTCTATAAGCCTGTTTTGTTTGTCCTGTTCTATGAGAGCTTGGTTTTGTGACCTTTCTGGTCTCCGCCATCGGAGGATGCATGTCCCGGCACGCATCTTGGTGGCCAGTCGAGTAGATTGGGG
>NW_025793954.1:0-6727 GCF_021613505.1 Equus quagga | reverse complement strand
TCCTGCGCGTCCGCGTCCCGCGCAGACACCGTGAAGATGTGGCTGCCAGGCGGGTTGTTCTCCTTCACGAACACCGTGTACTCGGGCTGCGCGAAAGTTGGTGCGTTGTCGTTCACGTCGGCCACCTCCACGGACAGGCTGGTCGTGGCCGACAGCGAAGGTGAACCTCCGTCTTGTGCTGTCACCACCAATTTGTAGACCGACACGCTCTCGCGATCCAGAGCACTGTCCAACACCAGTGAATAATAGTTCTTGAACGTGGACGTGATCTTGAAGGGGACGTTGGGCGTTAGAGAACAGATCACCTGTCCATTGGCACCAGAGTCGCGGTCGGATACACTGATCAGCGCAATGACCGTGCTAGGCTGAGTGTCCTCTCGTACTGGGAGAGACAGGGAAGTCACACTGACTTCAGGAGCATTATCATTGACGTCTAAGATTTCTACCCAGACTGTACAGTGACCTGCCATTGGGGGATTCCCCTTATCTGTAGCCTGCACTTCAATTTCATAAAATTTGTTTTCTTCATAATCTAAAGTTCCATTCACCCTGACTTCTCCATTATTTTCATCAAGTGTAAATAAAGGTTTTCCATTGGGTTTAATCGACATCAAGGAGTATGTTACCTCACCATTGACTCCTTCGTCTGGATCTGTGGCGTTTAACTTTATCACAAAAGTTTCTTTAGCTGCGTTTTCCATCAGTCTCACCTTATATTCTGATTGCTCAAATTCCGGATCATTGTCATTAATATCCAAGACGCGGACGAACAGCTGCACGGTGCCAGTAAGCTCCGGTTTCCCCCCGTCTGCAGCGGTCAGTAGCAAATTAAGCTCTGGAGTTTTCTCTCTATCCAGAGACTTCTTTAATGTAAGTGACAGTCTTTTAGTCGGCTTACTATGTGTTGGTAACTCTAAAGAAAAATACTCATTTTGACTTAGTCTGTAGGTCAATAGAGCATTCTCACCGATATCCGCATCAGAAGCTCCCTCTAGAGGAAAATGCGAGTCGGGTTGCTTAGATTCAGAAATGAACAGCTTTTGTTCTCTGAGAGAGAACACCGGCGGATTGTCGTTAATGTCCTTCACCTCCACCTCCACGTGGAAAACCTGCAGCGGCCGGTCCACGATCACCTCCAGGTGGATGCTGCACTCCGGGCTCTGCCCGCACAGCTCCTCGCGGTCGATGCGAGAATTCACAAACAAAATGCCATTCTGCAGATTTACCTCCAGAAGGTCCCCGCGGCCTTTGGACGCCACCCGGAACAGGCGCGGCACCAGCTCCGCCAGCTCCAGCCCCAGGTCCTGGGCGATGCGGCCCACGAAGGTGCCGTGTTTGGCCTCCTCGGGGACGAAGTAGTGGACCTGCCCGCTCCCAGCCCCCCAGAATGCAAGGAGCAGAAGCGAGAGCAGCAGTCGCCGAGTGCCGAATCCCCTTCTTTGAGACCCGAACATCGCATACGACATTGACTTCCAAAATAAAATTCTTTACACTTATAGTACCAGAGACTCCAGTTTTGGGTTAAGAATCTTGCTGAATTTCTGAGAAGTTTCAAAGGATTCTTTAACAGTAGCGTTCGGCATGATGGAGTCGTTTTGTTTGGGGAGTTCCTGGCTGTTCAGACCAACCCTTGAGTGAACTATTTCCATCAAGTAAAGAGCGACACCTTGCGCCTGAAATTGTGAGTACTGTACACTACATCCAACACCACAGAATTCCACTTAAAGAGAAAAAATCGTTTCATGTGTTTCACGTTATTTTATTCCCAAAATAATATTTTGAAAGTGCTTATTTACAGAACATTCAGATTTTAAGTCATATTGAAACTGATGGTATGTGGGAAATGGCATTTTATTCTTGATCAACATCAAATTTAAATTTTTGTTCCTATATTTAATTTAGAGTTACGCAATTGTTCTTTTACTTGTCTACGTAATATACACACACATGCAGAGTTAAGTTACAGGTACCCTTATGAAAAACCAGGGTTAAATATTTCCTAAAGATATTGTACCTCATATAAAAATATTATCAAATTTGAATTGTTTTACTTCTAGTCTCCCTTGTTACTTTGACTGCTGGGAAACTCAAAGACAAATTTGAAGTTTTAATAACAACTCTTTAGTCTTTACGTTCTGCATATTTTGTTCTTATCCATATGTACTTACCTTCTAGTCATATCTATTTTCCTTAGATCTGATTCTTTGTTATTTACATTTAGTTGTGTTCTTGTTACAAGCAACTTTATATCCGTTGAAGAATAATAAGAAAAACAAAAATATATTTTCAAATTTAGCAGTTTAAAACATAGAATTCACAAGGGAAAAGTCTATTGATGTAAATAAAATTTGTATTTGACATATATGACGTCTCACATAAGTTGCATTGCGAGCAGTATAATATGAGGTATCAAAATGACACTTTATGTAATGGTGTCAATGATATGAAGAAGCAGTTTTCAACTATAGAAGGAATTTTATTGTCATTCAATGAAATAAATAAAAATCACCATGAAAATATCTGTGCCTATTGGTATTTCCAAGTCATCAACATTGGCCTTTGTATATCTATTCAAGATATATTCATGAGTATTGCTGACCTGTTTCTTGTTGAAAGAATTTTGGGTTTGAGATCATAAGTTCATCCAAAACAAGGGAAATGATTTCTAATTGTATCTCTTCTAAGTGCCTAATATTGTGCTAAAAAACAGAAAATAAACAACACAACCAAATAGCAAAGAACTTTAGTGTTTGTGGAAATTCAATTTCATAAAATACCAAGTAGAAATGGGAATTGTTGATGTGAGTTTTTATTGCCCAAAGTTGCAATTTGGTTATGTGTCCTTTGTCTTTTCATACGGCCTTGGGATTTAAGGGGGGGGGGGGAGAGGATACAATGGAAGTTTAAGAAAGTGGTTCAGAATAAATATCAGTAGGTTGAGTATTTTGTTGTATGATTTTGATGTTTCACCTCCAATCTAAAAATATTGCAATGACATATGAAAAATTACTAGTATATTTATCTGTATATTAATATTTTAATCTAGAATACACACACATACTCTTGCTAATTCCAGATCTTGTTCCACTTTTTTCAAATTTACTCTTTTCCTGATATTATCATTCTATTAGAACTCTTATTAAAGTAAATGCAAAATTCATTCTTAAAAAACTAATAAAGCAGACTCAGCACCTTTTATGACGTTGAATTCTGTTATGCATCTGTAAAACAATTAGTCACATGGGCCTCTAATTGGAATATAACATTAGACTAGATAACAGTAGATTTAACATGATATTTGAAGCCTGTCAGATTTATTTTGGAGAAAAAGAGGAAGCAACTGATCTCCAACCACTTCACTATGGAAATTGGGGGTTGAGATGTACATGCAATGTGGAGTCTTCAAATTATAAAATCACTTGAAAAGACCGAAGAACTTTGCACCTGACCTTTACTAAACCAATTTGGTTAGTCTTAAGTTCCAATTATATGTCCTTCTAGTCATGTATTAGTGTTGGTGGTTTAATGTTCTACTAGTCTTCATCATCCACTAATATTCCATAATAGATCTAGCACTATTATTTATTGGAAACATAAAACAGAGACATCAATCTTGAAGCCATTCTTGGAAACCCAGGAAGCTCTTTGAAATCAACAGATTAGAAGTATTATCCAATGTTGTACTAACAAAATTATAGGATATGCTCAGTGATGTTCATTCTACACTATCATGGCTTATTCAAGTACACTATTTAATCATAGATCATTTGTTCAGTTGGCACAAATCTCTCAGACAACAATAAGACTGAAGAAGACTGAATCCTAAAGGACCTACACAAACTCAAATATTTTGATAGGAAATAAATACCTTTAAAGCTGTTATTGAAGTATGCCATTTTGGAAACAATTATTTAATACTTTGTTGATGTTCAGGACCCCAGAAATAATCATGTTACCTCTTATATTTTTCCAAAACATTGTCCTTATTCACAGCATAAAAAGGTCAAGGTCATTTTTGTTATGTGTCCTTTGGCTTTGGTGTCATGCAAGAATGCTGCAGTCTTCTGATTTTTGTCATATATTAAATGATTCTTCTTATTTATATCACTTCCAAACAAGTAATCTATAGTCCTTATAAGACAACTCAATTATTTACTGATTGAATAATGTAAATACCTATCTAAATGTAATCTTGATTAAGACAAATGATAATGATGATCATGAACTCTTCTGAGGAAAAAAATCACAACACAATAAACTTTAATTCCTATCTTAGTTATGGCATTGTACAAATTAAGCATGAAGATAATCATGAAGTTTTTCTTCTAAGAAAAACAGAAAGGGTTCACCTGTATACAGGTTGTGCTTGATTCTCCTAGCCAGATCCACACCTGAGCAGAGAAAAGATTTATTTAGAAAGCTCTACAATGAATAAAATAATGGCTCTGGAATGTAAAAGATATGCATTTGAATATCGCCTCTATCATGTACTAGTTGTATGGCAGTGGGCAAGATAGATAAATATCTCACAATCTCTTATCTTTAAAATTTGGGTAGTCACATGTACTTTACAAGTTGTTACAAGGATTAAATTAAATTATGCATTTTAAGTCCTTTACACATGTCTAAGAAATAGCAAAAGCTCAAATAGTGGTGGTTTATTAGAGTTAGTGACCAATCTTTGCTCTTGTTCTATTCTATAGCTATGGATGAAGAGAATTCCAGTACCATAAACTAGGGCATGACTTTTCCTTTTCTGAAGATTTCCTAATGTCTGTCTTCATGGAAATTATCCTACTTTCTAGATAGAAAATAGCCACTAGTGCCTTCTCAGCATTTCTATTAACTTTACCCTATCTATGACATGGTTCTCCTCCACATATAAATATATAATATGTAATTTATTTCTCCACACAATACAATTAAAGAGTCTAATTTGTACATTGCAGCCAAAAAGAACAAAAGAAACTTCCACAACATTTGTTTCACACTCTTACACCTCTAAATACAAGTTCTCTGTGATCTCTTTAAAGAACACAATTTACATGAGTATAGTGTTGGGATGAAAAAGAGTTTGAGTCAAGTGTACCTAAAGTATATGACGTTAAACTCTGAAATGTGATAAACACCACCATGGTCAAGCGGGAGCGTCTTTATAGATAGTCTATGGTTGTTATGCTTAAATTATTTAAGCAACAGTATTTTGAAGACCAAGCAGTTTGGTCTTCACAGGCAGCAATAGCACACTTCCCCACATATGGGAAGACTCTGTTAAACTCAAGGCATAAAGAAGTGTGAATTTCCCTGCACTAAAATATTTCCATACAGCCTCATGACAGGTACCATGAATGCAATAAATATAAGTATAATCAAAGCTCAAATAAATCTTCCAGAGAAAATAGAGTTCAATAAATTAATCTAGAGGAGAGCAGCAATGAGTTCAACATGTAACTAGAAAAACAGACATTATATTAGGAAATAAAGTCTATCTTGAGCAGCTGAAGACTATGAAGACAATGAGCTTGAAATTACGAGAGGAGTAAAGACAAAAAAAGTAAAATCATCCTCAAAGGTAAGACTGAAACTCCACCCACTCTCTCAAAGAAGCACGCCGTTGACTATAAAGAAACAAAATTGTTTATAAAATGAGCCTGCCTCAACAGCCTGTGCCCATTAGCAATAGTCAAACTTATAGATTATAAGAAGGTAAGAATTTAAATGTTTTAATTTCAAATTCATGAAATTATGAAGTTATGCATTATTATGGTAATTTTGAATGCATAAACATAATGAGTGGAGGACATCAAAGGGAATAAGACAATGGATAGGAAGAATGAAATTGCTGCAAATTGAGAAGCAGATTTGCGCCTTGCCCAACCCTCCATTTCCCATCAGTGACCCCTGCCTCTTTCCTGGCTAACTTAACCTTCCTCATTTACAGGAAGCTTTGGCCATCTATTTCATTATTACTATTACAACTGTTATTATTATTTCTACCAACTAAATAATATTCCTGGGGTGTTCACGAAGACTGTGGCGAAAAGTAATAAAAATGGCTGGACTTCGAGTGTGCTTTGAAATAAGCCATCGGAAGAAAAAGGCAAAAATAAATAAATGAAGCAATGAACTTATAGTATTCGATGGTGAACTACTATGTGATTGACACAAAAGACAAGAAATACATCCCAGAATTACTGTACTTACATTCCCGGAAATCTCGTGTTGGTCTCCACTATCTCCAGAACTCCACCCAGGAGGAACACTAGGGCTGAAGGCCATGAGATCTGTCTTGGGCTGCCCCTCCCCAGAGCACACCCTCTGCCGCTTCTGCGGCGAATATGACCAGGTCCCCACCGCGCTGGAGCACACCAGCCTGGGCTTCCCGGGAACGCACGCGCCCTCGATGGGCGGCGCCGAGCACCGCAGCGCCGTGTACAGCAGCAGTGTGAGCACCAACAGGCTGGACACCGCGCAGATGGCGATGATCAGATACACATTGACATCCACTAGAGCCACCTCAGAGCCTACGGCGCCTGGAGACGCTCGCGAAGAGGCCTTCGGTGCCGGGCCGCTCTCCATTAGCGATAGCAGCACGGTGGCTGTGGCCGTCAGCGCAGGCTCGCCGTGATCCTTCACCAGCACCAGCAGACGCTGGCGCGGCGCGTCCGCCTCGTCCAGGACGCGAGTCGTGCTGATCTCGCCCGTGTACAGCCCCACGCGGAACGGG
>NW_025793953.1:0-1051 GCF_021613505.1 Equus quagga | reverse complement strand
GGTTTGTGCTGAATACTGAGCCAGGGACCTTACCCTATATGCTATATTGTCTTGGATGTGTTTGCCAAATACGTCGGCTCAAACACCTGCTTTGTTACTTGGACAAAGCCCTCAGTTAGCCTTTGGATTCCTTTCTGTGGTAGGCAGAACAACAGCCCCCCAATAAGTCCACATCCTCCTCCTCAGACCCTGAGACTATGTAGCCCTACACAAGAAAAGGGCTTTGCAGATGTGATTAAGTTAAAGGCTGTGAGCTGAGGAGATTCCTGCGTTATTTGGGTGGGTCCCATCTAATCACATGGGTCCTTAAAAGCAGAGACCCTTTCCTGGCTGTGCTCAGAGGGAGATGTGACTCCAGAGGAGGGGCACAGAGATGCAGTGTTGCTGGCTTTTGAGATGGAGGACAGGATCCATGAATCAAGGAGTGCGGGTGATCTCTAGAAGCTGGACAAAGCAAGGAAATGCATTCTCCTCTAGATCATCCAGAAACAAACGCAGCCCTGCTGACACCTGATCTTACCCAGCGAGACCCATGTCAGACTTCTGGCCTACAGAACCGAAAGATGATAAATTAGTGTTACTTTAAGCCACTAAGTTTGCAGTAATTTGTTACAGCAGCAATAGAAAACTAACACACCTTCCTCTGAGACTATTCCTGCCTCCTGCATCCATGTAGCTATGACAGGTGGTCAGTCTTAAGTGACAAATCTTGAGGTCCTCTCCACAGAAGCAGAACCAGATGCCAACCGTGAAGCTCACTCTCTTTGTCCTCTGACAGTCCCTTGAGTGGTAGGGAGAACAGATATCCATTCATGTGGGACACCTCAGGGGGTAATAGGACCTTTTGTTTGTGAGGTTTGGCAGGAAGTGTCCCACTCCCAGTCAAAGCTCTTTAGACAGACAGGTAAGGAAGGGACGAGTGCTCCACCCTCAGCTGCACCATGGGAAGGGGGAGATTAGGGGATCGACAAGGTGGTCCCGACAGGCTCAGTGGCAGGGAAGGTCAGTGATTCCCTTGAAATTAAATTACCTCGTGCACAGGGAGGTTCTA
>NW_025793952.1:4672-5142 GCF_021613505.1 Equus quagga | reverse complement strand
TGAAGAATCGAAACTCTTGCTGTTTACAGGTGACATGATCTTATATATAGAAAACCCTAAAGGATCCATCGGGAAACTAATAGAAATAATTAACAACTACAGTAAAGTTGCGGGGTACAAAACTTACAAAACTTGTTTGCATTTCTATACTCTAATAACGAACTTACAGAAAGAGAAATCAAGAATATAATTCCATTTATAATTGCAACGAAAAGAATAAAGTATCTAGGAATAAATTAAACCAAGGAGGTGAAGGGCTTATGCGATGAAAACTATAAGACATTATTGAAGATATAGATGATGACATAAAGAGATGGACAGAGATTCCATGCACATGAATTGGTGGAATAAACATAATGAAAATTCCATATTACCCAAAGCATTCTACAGATTCAATGAAACCCAATCAGAATCTCAATGACATTTTTCATAGAAACAGAACAAAGAATCCTAAAATTCATATGGGGCAA
>NW_025793952.1:2494-4662 GCF_021613505.1 Equus quagga | reverse complement strand
AAAACTACAATGAGGTATCACCTCACTCCAGTCAGAATGGCTATAGTTAACAAGACAGGAAACAACAAGTGTTGGAGAGGATGTGGAGAGAAGGGAACCCTCGCACACTGCTGGTGGGAGTGCCAACTGGTGCAGCCACTATGGAAAGCAATATATATCCTCAGAAAATTAAGAACAGATCTACCATATGATCCAGCTATCCCACTGCTGGGTATTTATCCAAAGAAGTTGAAAATGCAAAGGTATAAAGATACTTGCACCCCTATGTTCATTGCAGCATTATACACAATAGCCAAGACTTGGAAGCAACCTAGGTGCCCATCAAGGGACAAATGGATAAAGAAGATGTGGTATTTATACACAATGGAATACTACTCAGCCGTAAGACATGATGAAATCCAGCCATTTGTGACAACGTGGATGGTCCTTGAGGGTATTCTGCTGATTGAAATTAGTCAGAGGGAGACAGTCAAATCAAAGTATGATCTCACTCATAAGTAGAAGATAAAAACAATGACAAACAAACACATAGCAATGGCAATTGGATTGGTGGTTACCATAGGGGAAGGGAGGGGAGGGCAAAAGAGGTGATTAGTCTCACATGTGGGGGGGTGAACTATAATTAGTTTTTCGATGGTGAACATGATGTAATCTACACAGAATTTGAAATGTATTACGTTGTACATCTGAAAGCTATATAATGTTATAATCCAATGTTACTGCATGAAAAAAATTAAAAATTTTTTTACAAAGATGTTTGACAACACTAATCATCAGGGAAATACAAATCAAAACTGCACTAAGATAACATCTTACACCTGTTAAAATAGCTATAATCACTAAGACTAAAAGTAGCAAATGTTAGAGAAGGTGTGGAGAAATGGGAACCCTCACACACTGCTGGTGGGAATGCAACTGGTGCAGCCACTATGGAAAACAGTATGGAGAGTCCTCAAAATGCTAATAATAGAAATACCTTATGACCCAGCTGTCTCACCTCTGGTATCTACCCAAACAACTTGAAACCAACAATCCAAGGTAACGTATGTATCCCTATGTTCATTGCAGCACTATTCACCATAGCCAAGACATGAAAACAATACAAGTGCCTATTGACTGATGATTGGATAAAGAAGAGGTGGTATATATATATACAATGGGATACTACTCAGCCATAAAAATGACAAAATCATCGCAATTGCAACAGCATGGATGGACCTGGAGGGAATTATTCTAAGCCAAATAAGCCAGACTGAGAAAGACAAACAGCATATGATTTCACAAGTACGTGGAATATAAACAAACGCATGGACAAAGCAAATGATTCAGTGTTTACCAGGGGAAGGGGGTGGGCAGTGAGCACAGGGGTTGAAGGGGAGCACTTATGCTGTGGTAGACAAGAAATAATGTACAACTGAAATTTCACAATGATGCAAAGTATTATGAACTCAATTAAAAATAAATTTTAGAAAAACTGAGAATTGTGGACTCTTGGAAGATAGAATTAATAGTTAATGTTAAGCGCAGGCTGGCTCTCTGTCTCCAACTCCAATTAAAATTCTTTGTAATACAACTTCACTTCTTTGCCTTTAAATGCCCCAGGCTTTTACTCCCTAGAGGGTGTCAATCTACAAAAACAGAAACCAGTTTATGAGGCAAAGTGTTTATTTGGGATCAAAGAATTGCAATTCGGGGAGCACTGATTCAGTGAGAAACCCGAGTAATGTTCTGATTACAGCAGAAGGACTCAGGGCTTTTATGGGAAAAAGGGAGGAAGATGAGGTGAGTTGTATCAAAGACGAGTTTATTGGTGCTAGATGAGGTAAGGCTCGGTTTGTTCTTTATAGATTGCTTTGAGATTTGATCATCAGGCAAAAGGCTAGATCGGAACTTCATTCATTGGTTATTGATGCAGTCATCAGGAAAGCCCAATTTTATCAGTCCTTACAAACAGGATCTTCTTGTTCTTACTGCCTTCTTGGAATGTTGGCAGTTTGATTTAGTTTGGAAGATAAAACAAGACATGCACAACAATTTCTTTAAAATGTCCATGCTGGCTCTATTCTAATGTGGCTCCACTCATGTCATCTTTCATATAGGGTATTATTTGGGTTTCTACCTGAATCTGTGCTTCCAAAATTGTAATTATTTGATTCCAAGTAAACACT
>NW_025793952.1:0-2413 GCF_021613505.1 Equus quagga | reverse complement strand
CAGTCTTTTTCTGTTTCTTTTCTCCTTTCTCTCTGATCCTATCCTGAGCTAATTACATTCAACTTTCTGTTTGGAGTTTTGCATTTTCTCCACCACACCCTTCCTCATAATGAACTCTATGCTGAAAATATTTTGCTATTGAGTAATTATTTATGTGTGTACGGCTATTCTGGGAGAAAGTGACATGTGACCTCTCGGGCACTTAGGGCTAGCTCAAGAAAGATCTTTTGTTAGATCTCTCTGAAATTTTAGACTTTCAAAGACTGCTTTTTTTTTTTTTGAGGAAGATTAGTCCTGAGCTAACATCTGCTGCCATTCCTCCTCTTTTTTGCTGAGGAAAACTGGCCCTGAGCTAACATCCGTGCCCATCTTCCTCTATTTTATGTGTGGGATGCTTATCATGGCTTGATGAGATCCGAAGCTGTGAACCACAGGCAGCTGAAGCGGAAAGTGGGAAATTAACCACTGCGCCACCTGGCTGGCCTCAAAAGACTGCTGTTTTAATTATGTAGGTAAGAACGAGGTATGCCTCCCTTCTGGAGCACCTAATTTACATGGACATAGACATGCAATCTCACTTTTCAACACAGATTCAGAAATTCAGATAAGAAGACTTTGACACAAAATGTCTCACGTAATCTCACTCTGTAGTTCCAGGGAAAAGCACCCTCGTATCTAATGTACAGCCCAGATATAACGTTGACCATTTACACGGAGTCTTGCTTTTCATTGAGCCTCTACAAACCCACCATTCTTTAAATTTTACCTAAACTCCACCCTTTCCTCAAATATAGAACACTCTTATTTTGTTTAATGAGACACTGTCATTTCTGGCGCTTGTCGCCCTTGTCATTGCAGTAATTTGGTAAAGCTGCCTTTACTGGAATGGATGTGTCCCTAGTGGTCTTGAGCTGAGCTAGGACAGAACTAAAGGAAGAGTTCAAACACATGCAGTTTTTTTTCTCTTGCACAGTGCGTACCGGGTGGCAGCAGCTGGGAGTTTTCTGCCAAAATCCCAGTGGTAACTGCTGGAAGATGCTCATGGGCTTTCGCAATAAGCTCCAGGCTGCACAAGTATGGGTGGCAGTCACTTCCAAAATTATATTTGAGTGGGTGCCATAAGGGCCCAAAGGCAATGGGAGAGCCGCCTTCTTTTATAATTCAGACATGGCCTACTTTTGTTCAATTCCTCACACAAATATAGCTTTCTTTCTGGTAGTGTTACAGGTGGGAGCTAGCAATATTCCCAGATGTGGAATATGTGTTCTCCAAAATCTTAGCAGAAGGAAGAAAATGACACATATCATAGCATAAATAAATGAAATAGAGACCAAGAAATAAAGAAAAAAAGTCGATAGCACTAAAGGTGGTTTCTTGAGGAGATAAAATTGACAAACATTTAGCTACACTAAGAAAAAGTCTCACATTAGTAAAATAAGAAATTTAAGAGTAGTCATCACAACTGAAGATACAAAAATACTTAGGATCATAAAACACTTCTATGAATAACTATTATGCCAAAAAATCAGACCACCTTAAAGAAATGGATGAATTCCTAGACACACAAAGCCTGCTAAGAATGAATTAGGAAGAAATAGGAAATCTGAACATATCAATAAGTAGCAAGGTGATTGAATCAGTAAACAAAAACCTCCCAGAACAGAAAAGTCCGGGATAGCTGTCTTCATTGGTGAATTCTACCAAACATTTAAAGAGTTAACATCAACCCTTCTCAAGCTCTTCCAAAAACTTGAAGGAGAGTGGAGATTCCCAAACTCATTTAAAAAGTCCAGGTTTACCTTGATACCAAAGCCAGATAACGACACAACAGACCAGTTTCTTTGATGAATATAGATGTAAAAAGTCTCAAGAAAGCAAACTGAACTCAAGAACATATCGAAAGGATCAGTTACTGTGATCAACTTGGGTTTATCCCTGGGATGCCAAGTGTCCAGAAACCTATCTTGAAATCATAGAACTTTACAATCTAAATGACAAAGAAATCCAAAACAGTCAGAAAACAACTAAAAAGATGGTGATAGTGAGCCCTTACCTATCAACATTACTTTAATGATAAATAGATTAAATTCTCCACTAAAAAAAAACATATAATGTGCAGTCAGCCTGGTGGCATTAAGCTCCTGTGCTCCGCTTGGGTGGCCCGCAGTTTGCCGGTTCGGATCCCAGGTGCGGACCTACACACCACTTATCAAGCCATGCTGTGGCAGGAGTGCCACATATGAAGTAGAGGAAGACGGGGACAGATATTAGCTCAGGGCTAATCTTCCTCACAAAAACCAAAAACATAAAATGGCTGAATATATAAATAAAACAAAATTTAATGATATGCTGTGTACAAGAGACACAGTTTAGCTTTAAGGATACACAGAGACTGAAAGGGTAGGGACGCAAA
>NW_025793951.1:0-3595 GCF_021613505.1 Equus quagga | reverse complement strand
TTCCCCGAGCAGCACCATCCTGGACCTAGTGATGGCCTTGTTCAGGGCAGGTGCTTCTGGTTGAGTTCTCCTTGGAATCCCCGTGAGCCTAGCAGGACAGTGCTCTCCAATCCACGCTCACTCTGAGACTTCAGCTCCGTGGAAATGGACCACGAGCCACCCCTCAGCCAGGCCCCTCCGGAAGGAGGCGTTCAGCAGAAGAAGGGAGAGTAGAGATGGTGCTGGACAGTCCAGGGTGACCCAGACAGCAGGCGCCAGGCTGGGTGGACAGTGGGGCTGACTGACGTCCGGCCAGGCAGCCTGGGGGCTGTGAAGGTGCCTTTTCCTGATTCCCATGAAGACATCCTCTGGACTGACAGAAGTGGGGAGATCCACAGCGGATCAAGGCCAGCGGTGGGTGAGGGCTGGTGGCTGGAAGGGGAGCAGGTGCTGATGGGCGAGGGATGGCGGAGGTTTCTGTCTTCTCAGTCCTCAGCCTCCCCACAGAGCCGCAGAATGGTGGGCCCCGTGGGGTTGTTTCAGCCTCCATCTTCTGGGCCCAAGTGGTGCAGGTCAACGTGGGGTCTGGCTTGACCCCCTTGGGAGAGGGTCAGACTGGGGCGATGGTCCATGATGACACCCCCTCTTGCCATTTGGTCCTCATGGAGCTCTTCTGTCACCCCATTCTCTGAGTTTGTGTGGGGTGGTTTCCAGGTCACGCTGTCGACCCCTGACCCTGCTCCCCCCGGGTCCCGGTCATCCACATTGCCCATGGGCCGTGAGCTGAAACTACTGGGGAGGGTCCAGGCAGAGCCTTGTTCAGAGAAGTCGATGTTGGCAGACCCACCGGGTCAGGTGCCAGGAGACGTCTTCACCAGGTGGGGATGTTGGCCAGGGACAGAGCCAGCTGGGGAATGTGGACCTGCCCTTGAAGCTCCCCTTTCTTGTGTTTCTGGATGGGGCTCCTGGGTCCATCATGGCCTGGGGGCTCTGCGGGGGCTCCAGGTGTGGCCGAGCCCCTGTGGGCTTCTGGCAGTGACTGAAGAGGATGGATATTATGCTGGTACCAAGACACTGTGAGCCCGTGAGGTCTCTCAGTGCCAACCCTCTCTTTTGTTTCATGAAAATAAGATGCCTGGAGGGCAAGGACCACATTCCAAAATTGCAGAAGTGTCCCTCTGTGGAGGAGTCTGAGCCTTGAGGTTCAAAGAGGGCAAGTGACTAGGTCGGTGCCAGGATGGCCCTCTGCTACCTGGAGAAAATGGCGCAAATGACCCCAAACCTCATGGACGAGGGGATGGCAGACGCGGTGGTTCTTACCTTGACATGTGTTCTCACTCTCGTTTCTGAACGTTGTTGCCCCAGAAACGAGCCCATATCCTGGGCTACATGTGCAGTAGTGGCTCCCGTCCACATTCTGGCAATCAGCGAATTTTCCACAGGACACTGCCAAGGGTGGTTCACACTCATTGATGTCTGCAACACAACAGGACAAAGGGTTACCTCCCAAAGGTGAGAGTTCCCAGAGAGCAGAGACCCTGGCCCCAGGCTGACCCTGCCACAGGGACAGCACAGAACTCAGCTCCCTGGTGGCACCCCTGAGACACAGCTGGGCTGGAGCCATCTGCTCCAGAAATTCTGCTAATTGTCTGCTCATCTCCGCTCTCTGGCTGGGCCTGAGGGCACCTAGATTCAGAAACTCTGCTGTCCCATGACAAGGGCTGGAAGGAGGTGTGCACCCCTCTCCACAGCTGGAGGGGTAGACGGAGGCACTGACTCAACTCTGGACCCTCCCCTGGGTGCTCTCGGCACTACTGGGGACCCGGGAGTACACTCCAGTCAGGGTGACAGTGGCATTGAAGGCCACTCTGGATGCCAAGGAAGGGGATGGAGCCATAGTGGGGGCTGTCCAGGGCCATGCTCATCATTCACACCTGGGGATAAAGCCAGGTGGTCAGGAGCCTGCCCAGCGCTGGCTTCCATCACCCTTTACTCACAGTGGCCCAAGTGCACCCACACTCCCCATCAGGCACTCCCCCAGCTCCCCAGATCAGGCCTTTCCCAGATGCCCCAGGATGTCTCCAGGGGAGTCTTGCCATCTCCACCCCTGAGGGAAGTCTCCCCTTATCAGAGCCTGTGGTGGGTGTGAAATGAGGAAGCAGCACAAGCTGCTCACAGCTGAGTCATCGGGGTGCCTTCTGGCATCTTCTCTCTCCTTGCTCTCCAATCACGAGATGAAAGATGCCCATGAACCACATCCCCTTTGAGCAGCTCAGGACCCACAGAGCAGGGGCTGCACAGCATAACTGAAAACAGCATCAGCTTAGTAAGAACCGCAGATGCAAATCAAATCAACATGCAGGGCAGGATTGCGGCCCGTGTGCATCCAAGGAGGGGACCAGAGACTTCAGCGCCTGAAAGGACTCACAGCGTCATGGTGAGTCAGGCAGGTGACTGGTCTCCCCCAGATGGGAGCTGTCTTCTCTGCACCTGCAGACTTCCCTTCTAAGGCCCCGACCCAGGCTGCAGGTGTCAGCACCAGGACAGGACAGGACGCAGGAGGGACGCACACCTGAGGGATTCGTGTTCAGCCCCCACCTGGCAACGGGGCTTCCCTCCTCTGTTCTATGATGGCGGCAATGGCTGGACATCTGTTCCCAATGTTGATGTGAGGGTGTGAAGCCAAGTGTGGGACCACTGAGAATGAGGTGCAAGGGATGAGGGGAGAGACAAGAGGATGGGACATCTCCACCTGACAGGTGCCCTCCCAGAGAGGAGCTGGGATCCAGGGGCATTAGCAGCAGGGTCTCCTCTCCATGGTCACCCGTCTACAAATCTCCGTGAGACACACACACACACACAGAGGAGGCTTTAGGAACACCGCCAGGGTCGTGGATGGCTGGGCCGTTGTCACAACATCGGCTTTTTCCACCTGACAAAATTGACTTTCCCCCAAATATTAAATAACACATGCATACTAGGAAACAAAGAAAATTATACATAATCCCCTCCACAGACTACTGAAACTTTTAAGGGTATTTTCTCTCATTTTTTCAAACATATAGGAAATCTTTTTACCATCATTATCAATAAATGCGCATCCAAGACCCTTTTGAGTCAAAGAGGAGTATTTCCTAGTGTAAAACAGTATAATTTTCTTCTTTTCCCATTTATAAAAATCGTGGTAAAACACACAACATAAAATTTACCATCGGAACTATGTTTAAATGGTATAATATCCTTTTATGACCGTGTATTGTTGAAGAAGGAAAACTGCTTCGTTTTACAGCTGGATTTAATTTCAACCACATGGTTAGTTATAGGATTTGGAAAAGTCACTCGATCTCTTTCCATCAAGTCTGATCATTTAAACCACAAGCCTAGCCCTGTCTGCCTCACGGGGCTGCTGTGAGCAGGAGGTGGGAGACCATGGTTGTGAGTTGGGTTCCTGGAGAGCTCTGGCTGGTAGGAGGGCCTGAGCTCCCAGGCCCGGGCTGTGTCTTTCCTCCTGCTGCTTCCATTGTCTCTCCCGTTTCTTTGTATTATTAGAATAATGACAATAATAACATCAGTAACAATGATGATAGCTGTCATTTGTTGACAATTCGCTGTGTAC
>NW_025793950.1:0-6887 GCF_021613505.1 Equus quagga | reverse complement strand
TTCTCCTTCACGAACACCGTGTACTCGGGCTGCGCGAACGCCGGTGCATTGTCGTTCACGTCGGCCACCTCCACGGACACGCTGGCTGTGGCCGACAGTGAAGGCAAGCCGCCGTCCTGCGCGGTCACTGCTAGAGCATAGGCCCACATGCTCTCGCGGTCTAGGACACTGTCCAGCACCAGCGAATAGTAATTCTTGAAAGTGGACACCAGCTTGAAGGGGACATGGGATGTTAGTGAGCAGGTCACCTGCCCGTTGGCGCCAGAGTCACGGTCGAACACGCTGATTAAAGCGATAACGGTACCCACCTGAGCATCCTCTCGCACAGGGAGTGACAGAGAAGTGATGGTAACTTCTGGGGCATTATCGTTTATATCTAGTACTTCCACCAAAATGGTACAATGACCGGCCATTGGAATATTCCCCTTGTCGATTGCTTCCACGAATATTTCATACAATTTCTTTTCTTCGAAATCCAGTTTACCTTTTGTCCTAATTTCTCCACTGTTGGGATTTATGTTAAATACATATAACACTGCAGGCGATACAGGCCTTCTAAATGAGTAGATTATGTCTCCATTTGTACCATCATCAGGATCTGTGGCATTTAGCTTGATCACTAACGTTCCATTAAGTGCGTTCTCTAACACTCTCACTTTATAAATGAATTGGTCAAATTCTGGGGCATTGTCATTCACATCCAGAACTGTGATCAGCAGCTGAACTGTGCCCGTCAGCTGGGGTTTACCTCCATCATTTGCTGTCAATAATAAACTATGTTCCTGAATTTCCTCTCTGTCCAATGATTTCCTCAACACAAGTGATAACGAAGACGTTTGTTCATGATTGTTTTGTGGGTCCAAAGCGAAATAATCGTTGGGATCTATTCTGTAGGTCAAGGCCGAGTTTACTCCAATATCTGCATCAGATGCGCCATCTAGTGGAAACCGAGTTTCCGGAGGTCTAGATTCTGCAATGATTATTCTTTTTTTACTTTCAGGAAATACAGGCGGGTTGTCGTTAATGTCCCTCACCTCCACCTCCACATGGAAAACCTGCAGCGGCCGGTCCACGATCACCTCCAGGTGGATGCTGCACTCCAAGCTCCGCCCGCACAGCTCCTCGCGGTCGATGCGAGAATTCACAAACAGAATGCCATTCTGCAGATTTACCTCCAGAAGGTCCCCGCGGCCTTTGGACGCCACCCGGAACAGGCGCGGCACCAGCTCCGCCAGCTCCAGCCCCAGGTCCTGGGCGATGCGGCCCACGAAGGTGCCGTGTTTGGCCTCCTCGGGGACCGAGTAGTGGACCTGGCCGCTCCCCGTCTTCCATGCTGCTAGGAGCACAAGCAGCAAGAGCAGACGCCCCACTCCTGGGCCTCCTCGCCAGGAAAACAGCATGGTACACTCGAAAGGCTTCAGAGATATCGCAAACATATAGGATACCTTACCTCAAACTGTCTCTCAAGGTCCAATTTTATGGCTTTCTATCGCGGGAGGATTCGCTAGAGGTTTTCCGCTCTCTGCCAAATTTTCTGAAGGAAGGAAGAAGCGGAGGTGCTTTCTTCTGGGAAGCGTTCTCAGTGAAGAGCGACACCATGCGCATGAATGTGTAAGTGTAAAAATGACTGTTTTCATATTTTCCATTGATGTAGGGGGGTTTTTCTTGCATTTTGTGACGCTTTTCACCGCATGTATGTAATTGAAGATTAAATGAATCACTGTATTCTGCTCAGCATTGTATGCTAGTTGACAATTGATTTATGAGTTCCATTTTTCTGCAAATACATTTTTGTACGTGTAAAACTTCCATGCAGAATTTTAAAAAAGGGGGGAATAGTCTAAATTCTCTTTTGGAAATCAGTCTCTAGTTCTGCATAGGTTCATAGGTTTTGTTGGGAATGTCATTTTCCTCTAATATTTTTTGAATCCTGCTCACACAACAACTATTGACTCCAAGTGGAAAGATAACCAATCACATAAGAATAAAATGAATGAACGTGGAAAATATTGGTAAGTGAAATACCAGATTTAAATAAGTACCCCATATTTATTCTAGATTCCCCCAAATATAACTGAAATTTGGATAAAGTATTTATATTTGAAGGAAGTATCCAATGTGTGTATGAGTTTGTATATGAGTGTGTGTGCACAAACACAACAATTTAGCCCATTTAGATATAGCAATGCTTTAAAGTTCTGGATTTTCTTTGTATAAAACATGCCAAGAACTAGCATCCTAAGTATTTGATAGAATTTAAATTACTACCAATAGGTTAAACTTCCCTCACCCTCTCCCCATCTTACACTATCACTGGGAAAAACCTTACTATTATTTAAATTGACTCCTACGTTTACCTATTGCTATACCTATCTTTACCAAGCCACAAAGTTACAGGCCAAATAGTGCTGTGGAAGATATAGCATAGCTCCAATAATTCTCTTGCCTGTTCTGTGCACAAATCTTCAGGAAATAATAGTTGTGTTCATAACTATATTTTTGCTCCCCTCTGAAAATTTGAGTAGAGTATTTGGTATTCTTACCCTCACCCTCCTCCACTGCTCCATTAATTTTATTATACTTTACTCTTATAATGAGAATAGCTCCTTGATTCTTTCTAATTGTTCTTTTCAACCAGGCCCTACCTTGTCTCACTTACCTCTCTACCTAACCTAGACTACATACTCAACCATTTAAAACATGCTCTTCCAGACACCCTAGAAGTACTCACTTACTTGTATTACTTCTCTGACATTTTCTTTAGCTTCCAACACACAGCCTAACTATCCATTTTCTCCATTCCTCCTAGTGAGTTTCTGAGGATAAGGTATCACTTAACCATAATGACTATATTCTCTACAAATTTACTCCCACCTTTGCCTCAATTGGGCCCTTAAATTAATTCATAATTAACCTTCTCTCCTGCCCTACAGAGATTTTTCCATATTCCCTTCCTTCTCTTCTCAAATTCCCAACCTCATTTCCACCACCTGGTTCTCAGATGATTTACCCAGAAAGATAAATCATCAAATATGAACTCAATAGTTCTCTTCTTATACCAACATTTTTCTTTATCTTCTCTATTTTTTATTTCCTACTAAGGAAAAATGGCCCCCAATTTTAAGGCCACCCTATGCTCTTAAAAAAATATTCTCTATTCTATTCTCCTTTGTATTTTTCATCTTTGTCTTCACTGTTTCACTGCTTGTCTCATCTTCAGTATCTCCTTCTTTATTGCTTCTTTCCCTCACACTATAAAAACACTCAAGCATCTTTAAAAATAAATAAATATAAATATACACACATTTAAACTTATTATTTCTGAAAAAAAAGCATGTTCTGTTTATCTCTTTCTCTTCACCTCTAACTTCTAACATTTACTTGATATATTGTACTTTGAGTTTTATTTCAGCTGTCTGTCGTCTAACCTCCTTATGATTTTAAGCCTAGTATACTAGGCTGAATGGCGACCCCTCCCCCAAAGTATATGTCCATATCTTAATCCCTGGAACCTGTCAATGTTACTTTATATGGCAAAAGATGTGGTTAAGTTAAAGATCTTGAGAGGCGGACCTTATCCTGGATGATACAGGTGGACCTTAAAGTGCCATCATGTGTACCCTTATAAAATACACATACGGAGGAAAAGATATGCAGAAGAAGAGGAGGCAATGTGGCCATGGAGGCAGAGATTGGAGCAGTATGGCCAGAACCCAAGGAACGCCAGCAGCCATCAGAAGCTAAAAGAGAGAACAGATTCTCCCCTGGAGCTCCAGAGGATGTACAGCCCTGCCAATACTTTGATTGTGGGCTTCTGGTCTCCAAAACTGTGAGAGAATCAATTTTTGTTGTCTTAAGCCATCCAGTTTTTGGTAAAATGTTACAGCAGCCACAGGAACTAACACACTTACCCACCTAAATTCTTTGCTTGGACACATTGGTTTTCATGTTTCAGTCTCTCTCTTTGGTGAGTTTTTTCCTTTCATGGATTTACTTTTTTCCCTGAAAGAATTACTCAAAAATCTACATCAATAATCTCTCTGAGTTCCATATCCATATTTCCAATCACAATGGTATTCTCTGAGAACCTCAAGAGTAACATTTTTCTTTTATTTTCTTATTTTGGTGAGGAAGATTGGCCCTAAGCTAAAATCTGTGCCCATCTTCCTCTACTTTATATGTGGGATGCCTGCCACAGCATGGCTTGATAAGGAGTGAGTAGGTCTGCGCCTCGATCCAAACCAGCAAACCCTGGCCGTGGAAGGAGAGTGCAAAAACTTAACCACTAGGCCACCAGGCAACCCCCCAGTTTTCCTCTTTTTGCTTGAGGAAGATTGTCCCTGAGCTAACATCTGTGCCAATCTTCCTCAATTTTTTTATATGTAGGATGCCACCACAGCATGGCTTGATGTGTGTAGGTCTGCGCCTGGGATCCTGGCCCACGAACCCAGCCACTGAAGCAAAGCACCGAACTTAACCACTACACCACAGGGCCAGCCCCAAGAGTAACATTTTCTTAAATGATCCTCTGCATTCCCTAGCTGCACAAACACACACAAATTGTTTCTCCAACTCTCCTCTGCATCTTTGTTAATCACATCCTCATCCTCCTAAGTGACCAAACTAAAAAAGTTAGAGTCATTTCTATTTTTTTCTTTCTCTTATAATTTGTATAGAGTCAGTCATTATCTGGCTGCTTCTACCTTGCCAATGCCTCTTGTACGTGTTTCTTTCAATCCATTTCAACTGTCGTAATTAGTTTCCATTACTTGATACCTAAAGTATTATCAAAGATTCTTAGCTTTCCTACCCTCAGAATCTCCCCTGCTCCAATCCTTCAAGTACGTATTCACTAGAGCAAACTCTGCTCTTTTATTTACACTTATCTTTCCTCTTGTAATACCTTCTTGGAGAAGTGTTATGTGTCCTTCAAGGCACTCTTTAACAAATATTGTCTAATCTCTGGAGCCCAAGCCCACTTCTAAGATGGAGGGATGTGCTCAGGCAGTTTATTTAAATGCCATATATTTATTCAAAAATTATTGATTGAACATATGCTATATTCCATGTTCTAAACTAAAGATATGTGAGAGAGTAGTAGGCAAAAGGCAGGAAAGTTTAATGCCTTCACTACCAGGCTGAAGGATTTAAGACTTTATTCTCTGGTCAAAGAGAAGCCTCTGGATGTTTTTGTGGAAGAAAGTTACAAGATGTAAAATGCACTTTAGACGATTCACCTGATAATAGCCTTAGAGCAGTGGTATGCCGTAATGGGTTTGGGATCCTCCAAAACTGTGTCTGAGCCACTTCTCACTATCTATGTGGGTTAAGCTTCAGGTTTCTCATCAGTAAAATGACGATGAAAAATATTGTGCCTGCAGCATGGGCTGATCTGATGGACAACAGACATAAGCTCAGGGTGAATCTCCCTCATCAAAAAAAAAAAAAAAAAGCATTAATTGTAAGATGCACCATTACTTGTGTGCTACTAAGAAAGAAAAGCAGCTAATTAAATTATTATAAACCATTAATTATATGATACATCTTGATTTTATGTGGATATTATAATATTTTAAATATGAAAAGCCTTTATTATACTTTACATAAATAAGGATAGTACAATAGCCAATCCCACTTGAAGAAGGCACTACATGTGAAAAGTAACAGAAAATTATTCTTCTTAGAATTAATAATATGTCATTTTTATTGTTGCTATAGTACCCAGAAGGAGATGTACTGAAATTAGAATGGTGATGAAGGAGGCTATTTTACCAGCCTAGGCACGTAAGGAACAGTAAAGAAATCCAGTTATTGGTATTGGGAAATCTTTGTACTAATCTTGTAAATTTTCTGTAATCATGAAATTACCTTCAAATTGAAAATAAATTTAAGGTGGGGCCGGTGCTTTAGCCAAGTGGTTAAGTTCACGTGCTCCACTTGGCGGCCCAGGGTTTCGCCAGTTTGTATCCTGGGCACAGACCTAGTGCTGCTCATCAAGCCATGCTGAGGCAGCATCCCACATAGAGGAACTAGAAGAACCTACAACTAGAATATACAACTATGTACTGGGGGCTTTGGGGAGAAGAAGGAAAAAAGAGAAGATGGGCAACACATGTTAGCCCAGATGCCAATCTTTAAAAATAAATAAATTTAAGAGTCATCAAATGTCTAGACAGTTTTTACTCTCATGTACTAATATTTTTCAAGGCTAATCATTCATAGATAATAGGAAAACTAAAAGAACAAGAAAATTTTAAAGTGTGGTGATCCATAGCCTCCATTTCATCTATATATCGCATTCATTAAGACTTGGAAAGTTGGGCTAATACATGAAAAGTTCAAAATGACTAAGAATGATCACGCCACGAAAGAGGAGATATTCAACGGCTTAAATGATGACATTATGAAGAAAAAAAGGAATAGAAGATACATTTTTACCATAACAGAAAGTTCTTAAAGGAAACAAATATACTGAAATGATATCAATGACTTACTTCACTGGAAGGGTTTAAACAGTCTTCTCCTGACTGTGAAAGACAGGGACTGAAGGCCATGAGGTCGGTCTTGGGCTGCCCCTCCCCAGAGCACACTTTCTGCCTCCTCTGCTGCGAGTAGGACCAGCTCTCCACCGCGCTGGAGCACACCAGCCTGGGCTTCCCTGGTCCGCACGTGCCCTCGGTGGGCGGCGCCGAGCACCTCAGCGCCACGTACAGCAGCAGCGTGAGCACCAACAGGCTGGACACCGCGCAGATGGCGACGATCAGATACACGTTGACATCCACCAGCGCCGTCTCTGCGGTGCCCGCCGACGTCCGTGACGAGGTCTTCGGAGCCTGGCCACTCTCCACCAGAGACAGCAGCACGGTGGCCGTGGCCGTCAGCGCAGG
>NW_025793949.1:3989-17060 GCF_021613505.1 Equus quagga | reverse complement strand
ATCTTAAGTGTGAAAGGAAGATTAAGGTTACAGAGGACATTAAGGTGGCTAGTCATCTGCCTCTAAAATGGAGAAGTTATCCTGGATTATCTAGGTGGGCCCAAAGCAATCACAAGAATCCTTAAATGGAAGAGAGAGGCATAAGAGGAGAGTCAGAAGGATATTTGACCATGCAAAAATGTTCAGAGAAGTACAATGTTGCTGACTTTGAAGATGGAAGAAAGGATCCATTAGTTAAATGATGTGGGCCGTCTCTAGAAGCAGAAGAATCAAGGAAATGAATTTTCCCCTAGACCATCCAAAAAGGAACACCTTTATTTTCAACTCAGTGAGTCTCATGTTGGACTTCTAACCTAAAGAAGGGTTAGATAATGAATTTTTGTTGTTTCAAGCCACTAATTGTGTTCTTTGTTATAGCTGTAGTAGGAAGCTAATATAGGAGATAAAATCAAAATATAAAAATTCACTTAATTCAAAGGTGCACATAAAAAAGAAAAAAGGAAGCAAGTTACAGATAGTACAAATATAAAACAATTAGCAAGATGTTAGATTTAAACTTGGACAAGTAAAAATTCCTTTAAATGTAAATTGTCTAAAACCTTAGTTAAAATGCAGAAAGTATCCCGTTGAATAAACAAGCAAAACCCAACTGCATGTTAGGTACAATAAATCTTTATTAAATATAAAAAGACAATAAGATAAAGCTAAAATGATAGAAATGAATGAAACGTGCTAAAACTAATAAAAAGAAATCTAGAGTGGCTATATTAATGCTAGACAGACTGAATTTTAGAGTAAAGTTTACCCAAATAAAGAAGCTCATTTCATAGCGATTAAAGAGTTCAGTTTACTCAAATGGCACAGAAATGCTCACACTTTTTGCTCTCAATAACAGAGTTTTGAAATGCATGAAGCAAAAACTGATAAAAAGCAAGGAGAAATAGACACACAACTATATTAGGGTATTTCAATACTCCTCTTTCTCAGTAATTGGCAGAACAAATAAACAGAAAATCAGTAAAAATATGGAAGATGAACAAAACGATCAACTAATGACTTATCAATAGCACAACTAGGCAGAAGATCAACAAGGAAATTGGAGACTTGCACAACTGTAAACCACTGAGACCTAACAGACATCTACAGAACATTCTGCCCAACAATAGCAGAATACGCATTCTTTTCGAGTGCACAGTGCACATTTGTCAAGATAAACTATATTCTGAGCCATAAAACAAGTCTAATACATGTAAAGCCATTCAAATCCCACAAAGTGTGCCCTCTGACAGCACAGGAATTATATTATAAATCAAAGGAGAAATCTCTGGGAAACCCCCAAATATATAGAAAGTAACACTTAAAACTAACTCATGTTTCAAAAATAAGTCTTGGGGAAATTATAAAGAAGATGGCTTCCCTGGTGAATTATACTAACCATTTAAAGAATTAATGCCAATGCTTTTCAAACTCTTCCAAAAACTTGAAGAGAAGGGAACACTTCCAGGTTCATTTTATTAGGTCAGTATTACCCTGTTTTCCAAGCTAGATATGCTACTTAAAGTAGACAAAACTACAGGCCAGTATTTCTGATGAACATAGATGCAAAAATCCTCAATAAAATACTAGCATGCCAAATTCAACAGCACGTTAAAAAGATCATACATAGTGACCAAGAGGGATTTACCCCTGGGGTGCAAGAATGGTTCAACATATGAAAATCTATATAGGTGATACACCACATTAACAGAACAAACGATGCAGATCACATGATTATGCATGTGATGCAGGAAATGCATTCAACAAATTCAAACCCTTTCATGATTAAAATCACTCCACAAAGTGGCTATAAAAGGAAGCTACTTGACATAATAAATGTAATATATGTAAATTTCAGAGCGAATATTATCCTCAATGATATAAAACAGAAAGTGTTTCTTCTAAGATCAGGAACAAGACAAAGACGCTTATTCTTGCCACTTCTATTCAAAAGATTATTGGAAGTCCTAGCAGGAGCAGTTAGACAAGAAAAAGAAATAAAAAGCACCTAAATAGGAAAGGAAGAAGTAAAAATTATCTCTGTTTTCAGATGACTTCATCTTATATGTAGGAAACATGAAATACTCCACAAAAAAGCTGTTAGAACTAATCAACAAATTCATTAAAGTTGCAGGATAAAAATTAATGTATAAAAGCCAGTTACATCTCTATACACTAATAATGAACCATCTGAAATGGAAATTAAGAAAATGGTTCCATTTACAATATCATCAATAAGAATAAAGTATAAAGATAAACTTGATTGAGGAAGCAGAAAAGAGTTGTACACTGAAAATCGTAGAAACCGATGGAAGAAATGAAAGAAGGGGTAAATAATTGGAAAGGCATCCTCTTTTCATGGATTGGAAGACATACCAACAAAATATCCATCCTACCCAAGGTGATCTATAGATTCGTTGCAATCCCCATCAAAACCTCAATGTCATTTTTTTATAGAAATAGAAAAAAATTCCCAAAATTCATATGGAACAAATTCAAAGACCCCAAATAGCCAAAGCAATCTTGAGAAAGAATAACAAATCTGGAAGCATCACACTTACTGATTTCAAAACACATTATAAAGCTACAGTAATCAAAACAGTATGGTACTGATATAAAGACAAACACATAGACCAATGGAATAGAATAGAGAGCCCAGAAATAAATTCACACATATATGGTCAACTGATGTTTGACAGGCATGCTAATAACAATGGGGAAAGAATAATCTCTTCCACAAATATTGAGAAGAATGAGATATTATCTCACACTATATACAAAATCAAGGCAAAATGAATTAAAGACTTAGCGATAAGACTTGAAACCACAAAATTCCCACAGGTTTCTTGACGTTAGTCTTAGCAATGATATCTTGGATATAACAATAAAAGTATAGGCAGCAAAAACAAAAATAGATAAGTGGGACTGCATCAAACTAAAAAGCTTCTGCACGGTAGAGGAAACCATAAACAAAATGAAAAGGCAATATATGGAATGGAAGAAAGTATTTGCAAACCATATGTCTGATAAGCAGTTAATACCCAAAATGTATAAGGAATTCCTACAACTCAATAACAGTAAGAGGAAATAACCTGATTACAAAATGAGCAAAGGACTTCTATATACATTTCTCCAAAGTGGAGATACTGATAGCCAACAGGTGTATAAAAAGATACTCAACATCACTAACCATCAGGGAAATACATGTCAAAACCACAATGAGATATCACTTCACTTCTGTTAGGATGGCTAGTATCAAAAAACAAAAGATAACAAGCATTGTCAAGGATGTGGAAAAATTAGAACCACTATATACTGTGTTTGGAAATGTAAAATAGTGAAGCCACTATGGTAAACAGTATGGAGTTTCCACAAAAAAATTAAAAATAGAACTATCCTATGACCCAGCAATCCTATGTCTGGGTATATGCTCAAAAGGATTGAAATCAGTGTTTCAAAAAGATATTTGCACCCCATGTTCTCTGCAGTATTATTCATCATAGCCAAGATATAGAAACAAAAGTCCATCGACAGATGAAGGGATGAAAAAATGTGGCATAAACATTCGATGGAGTATTATTCAGCCTTAAAAATGAATGAAATCCTGTCATATGATACGACATGAGGACACCATGGTAAGTGTAATAAGCCAGTCACAAACGCTGCACGATTCTGCTCATATGAAGTATCTAAAACAATCGACCTTACAGAAGTAGAGGGTGGAATAGGGGTTGCCAGAGTTTTTGAAGAGGGGAAGTGGAGAGGTTTCTGGACCAAGCTACAACAATATTCTCTCCTTTGTATACACAACTTGGTGGACTTCATATTTTTTAATGCAGAAACTTCATGATAATCTTCCACTGCCTGGCAAATTGGGGACAATTGGCTCAAGGCATGAATGAATTTGTTTTGTTATCGGATGAATATTCAATTTTCAAATAGTCTGAGTTTGAGAATTCCTGCTAAAAACGTTTCCATTTTTTTCTAGTAGGATTAAGTGTCTCATTTTCCGAGGAGCAGGGATGGAATAGGTAGAAGTCTGACACCGAGGAGCAGCCCAGAAACCAGCCCTCAGCTGACATCCCTCTTTGAAGGGGCTTCATGTTTTATTCCAGAGTATCGTTCTCCTTCATTCTTGGTAGGTTAATTTTCAGTGAGTGTTGTCCTGACAACCAGCAAAACACTCATACCCATTGGCTTTATTTCTTCAGTCCAATTTTTAACTCTTTCTACTCTGAATTCCATTTCCAAGGTTCATTTGCCTCTTTCTTATTACCAGAGGACTAGCTTTTCTTTATTCAATTACATATTTTAAACATTGTACATTTTTGCAAGATAATGAATACAATGTGTTATTTCTATAAGTAATTTCCATTTTTAGCATCATAAATTATCATATCATATAAAGATATTTTTTATTTTGAGTAAATAAATTTGCCCATTTATAAAAATATCAATATATATGTGTTAAAGATTTTCTTGGTCTAAACATTGGGTGTTTCAAATAAAATATGTTTTCTTGAGATGTTCCTTGAGGTAATTTTGATGATTATGTGTGCAGTCCTGGAGTGGCAGTACCATTTCCCATAGGAACGATAGATGTGTTTCAGTAACATGAAACAGAATTGAACACTGCCTCCAACACTGACTACCATTACTTAGTATTCCCACATCTCAACTTGCCAACCTATGAAACAAAGATTGAAAGCCAGCTCCAGTGCTTTTGGAAGCTTACCCATTTAAAAAAGTACACTTATACAATTATGTATATTATAGAGAGAGAGATAATAATATTGTAGCAATAGGTAAAGTTAGTCTAAATCAATCTCTCAGTAAACTACAACTTTTGTTAACTTGTCCATATCTTAAAATATAAATGAAATGTAGCAGGGTGGTTAAATCTTGATTTAAAGTCCCTTAAAAATGTAGAGTATATTCTACCCATGTGATTTTTTATGATTGTTTTTTCCTATCAGAAATTAGGATTTTTCTTCAATAAATAATTATTCTCCTTCTTTTTCAGGGTTTGCGAGGCTTTTGGATTCAGTATATTTGAAGGTAACGTATTCAGTATCATTTATTTCCTAGGTTTTATAATACACTCAAGTGTACATAAAAATAAAGTTTTTGCCTTCATGGCAGATTTTAGATAAAGAATCTAACAAACTTTTAGTCTAATTGGTGATACAGGAAAGACAGCTTACGTTAAAACAGCAGGCAGAATAGACAATTTCCCCAGACTTGCTTTGTATGTTTGTATGAGCAGGAAAGGAAAAAACAGCCTTAAGTGGAAACGGCATGTAAATTAAAATCTAAATGAGAAAAAGAAGCAGAATGGAAGAATGAGGGAAAGAGCACTTTTTTACAGAGTCAACAGCAAGTGCCAAATCTTCGAGACACCGGGAGAGAGTCCAAAGGATTGCCATGTGGCCGCAGTGCAGAACACTTACCAGGATGAACATTTATTTAGTAGTTTTATGAAATCTTTTGAAAAAACTGGTGGACATTTCATGGTCATCTAATCTCTAAGCCATTATTTCATATTATGAAAAAAATTAACGATTACTTTAGTTATAACTTTTCACTTGGACTTCCTTTTCAATTATTTTATATCCATGCATATTGCTGGTTTGGTTTCCTTGATATTTTTAAAAACTCTGCTTCCATAACACAAAAACTTTATTCCTTATTTTAACAATATTTTCAGTTTGGATATTTATGTTCTACTTTAGCAATTGAATATTTTTGACAACCTTAACTTCTTTAAATCCTCAACTGAAATGAACATTTTGACTTGTACTTATAATTTCATATCCTAGAAAAGAGCTTTTCCTTACATTTATTTAAGAAATTATTTATTCTGTATAATCTATAAATCTTTTCATTTTTAAATTTCAGCATTTTATGTGTTTGTGTGTGTGTCTTTATGAATAAACTCCAGGATCCTAGATATAAAATTCTGCTATCATTTAAAGCACATTTTTTTGGACATGTACTTATTTTTGATTTCTTTATTCTTCAATTATATCATGTTACTTCTTGCTAAAGATGCGCTTTTTTAAATCTTTTAGAAATATAGGATTATTAGTGAGCTAAGTAATTTTAAGGATAGTATTAATTTTTTAAAAAATCTATGCGTGGAACTTGACTGCCAAGCAACAGGCACTCAATAAATTTTAATTTAATTAATTAAAATTTTCAGCAGCATTTAGATTGGAAGATGGGAAGAGCACTTTAAATCAATTATTTTCTTGCAAGTCTAAGAAAATACAAGGTAAGCTATTTATTTCCTGTTTGATTTGTGTTTGTTTTATTTTTCTTCATTTCAATTTTGTTTGCTAGATGGACGTAACATCAGGTTTACATTTACCAGAAAATTCTTATCATGTTTTCTGATTGGGATCTGACCGTGCAAGTGGTTTGTTTGAAGGAGGACTAAAGGAGTGAAGTCACGTGCTGGAGGGGCTCATTCTGGGCACAATAAATAGATGTTTCAGACACGTAACCTGAATAGAGATCAGATCAAGAAGAGACAAACGGATGTAATGGTTTATGCTTAGCTTAATATTTTATTTCTGGACATGAACATTCTCAAATTCTTTGAGACAAGTGCAATTTTTTTGAAGGAATTACTGAAGGCTTGTTTCACTTGTTTGTTTCTCAGAGTGTATATGAATGGGTTCAACATAGGAGTAATGGATGTGATTAGCACTGTCACACCCTTATTAATGACCGCTGATTCCTTTGCTGAAGGTTTGATATAGATGAAGATACAGCTTCCGTAGGTGATGGAAACCACAATCATGTGAGAAGAACAGGTGGAAAAAGCCCTTTTCTTTTGCAGTGCAGAGGGGAATCTTAGAATGGTCTTGATGATGAAAATGTAAGACACAATAACACACACAAGGGTCACAATGAAGGTTAGCACAGCACAGACAACAACCAACTGCTCTATCAGCCACGTGTCTGAGCATGAAATCTTCAAGATAGGAAATGAATCACATAAATAATGATCAATGACATTGGAGTCACAGAATTTCAAATTTAGGAACAGAATAAGTGGGGGGATTATGATCAACAAGCCAGACATCCAACAGCAGAGGACAAGCCTCCTGCAGACTCTGCTGCTCATGATGGTCAGGTAATGAAGGGGCTTACAGATGGCCACATAGCGGTCATAGGACATGGTGGCCAAGAGAAAAAATTCTGTTACTCCAAAGACATCAATGAAAAACACTTGAATAATACAAATATTATATTTAATTGTCCTGTCGCCTGTTGCTATGTTGTACAAATACCTAGGGATACAAGCCGATGTAAATGCGGTTTCTAAAAAGGCAAAATTCTGTAGGAAAAAGTACATGGGTGTTTTAAGGTGGCAGTCCACTAAAGTGAGTGACATGATGGTCAAGTTTCCAGTTATACTTACCACGTAGCTGAGGAATAGAAACATAAAAATTGGAATCTGAAGTCGAGGGTCATCCGTCAATCCCAACAAGATGAAGGTTGTTATTGTCTGGTTTTTCATCACTGACTACTGAAATTTATTCAATTTCATGTAAAATTTAGAGATATCTTATTTGAATAGAAGGCTATCAAAACCAGATAGCAGTAAACAGTGACTACCAGAGACAGCAAACTGATTCACATGTAGATTCTTCTATAAATTACTAATTAATATTGCCAATATTCTGGTGGGCTTGGCTACTCATTTATTTTCTTTTATTGTTTTGGCAATTTTGTGATAGATTTTTAAACGTATTCTAAAAAACTGTTCTACCATCCCAATTTCCTCTTTGATTTCAGTTTCAATCTATATCCAAGACCGGATTTTCTCATATGATTAGACTTGACCCACAATGTGCGTGCTTTAACAAAATTATGATTTCTTCTTACCTCCAAAGTTTCTTCCTTATTTCAAAGGTGAATATTTAAGTGCAATAATTTGTTTCATGTCTTTTCTTGAAGATTTGCTCATGATAAAATGTAAATATGTAACAGCTGATCTGGGCTCCATCAGACTTTGTTGATTCAGCTGCAACTTACATTTTACATTTTGCCGCTATGACCAAGCACGTGTTTATGTTGTTTTGTTTTGTGTTTTAACAGGCAACTTCCACGTTGTTGGATCACTCCTCAGACTCTCCTATGTTTCTCTGAATGTGGGTAATTCACACTCAGTGTCCACTGGATGCAGAAAACGGAGTATTTTAGAGCACAATTTATTTGCTACAAGTGAAGAAATGTTTGGCCCAAAGATATACAGCTGGAAAGAACCACGTATTACTTTTATGCTTTCTGCTGGTTTAGATAAGCATGGAAAACACTCTACCACCTTGTTATCACTATCACTAAGTACAAAATCAAGTTTAAAGTACTAAATATACTCTCCACACGCCTGTCCTTACTCTCTCCCTCAGTCTTAGCCATAGTGACAGCACAGTGTTAAGAGCAGACCTTCTGTAGCAAGATGTCCATTATTCAACACCTCGCTTTCTTGCCTACATCTGTATGATCTTAGGCAAGTTTCCCCATCTCTCAGGTCTTCCATTCTTTAATCTATAAATGGAGAGAAAAATGGCATCTACCATATACAGTTAAAATGATTAGAAGAAGTAAAACATTTATTATAAAATCCAAAGCATGGCATGCATTTCACATATGTCAGCTGTTATTCTCTGGATTTCTACAGATAAGTCATGTGTTGTGAACTCAAAACCATTAAATCTCAAGTGGGATTTACACTCTCTGTAACCCCGATCTTTCTCTTTATACTCCATGTTCCTTACAACAAAAAGAATAAATTATATTTATTGAGAATTTACCATGTGATAGGCCTTGTAGTAAGCACTTGACATGGATTATCTGTCTGAAAAAAACATCCCCCCTCCTGTCACGCTCATTCCACACTCCGTCTTTAACCCCGGTCTCCCGAACTACCCGGTACAGCTATCAATTGTAATTTTCACTTTGAGCGTCACTTCTACTGGAAAGTCTTCTAAAACTCAATTGTCTGTGTTAACTGGTCCTCATTTGTGCTCCCGTAACAGATAACTGTTACTTCTGTCTCAGCACCTCCTCTAAGAAAGTAAATTTGTTGAAATCAAGGACTGTTGCCTTTTTCACTCGGATAGCTGCCAAAACAAACAATCCCAGATTTATAGTCAATGGTAAGACATATCATTGTATAAATACGTTATCTCTAATTCATTTGCCTACACATTCAAACCTATCTTCTGTCCTATTTGAGTTTCATCTTGAAAGTGCTTTGTCACTGATTGTAATTGTTTAAATTTTATATGTCCTTGTATTTAACATTGAGGATTTTTTTTTTTTTTTTTTTTGCATTTGAAACAGCAATTTCACTAGTGGATAAAGTCATGCATACCAGGAAACTATCACCCTCTTTGCTTTCGTTATTACCTTCCACACTGGCCAAACTGTTAACTGGCATCTCTTCCTTGCTTTAGCTGTCAGGCAGATAAACAGCTGTATGTTTCTTGGTGGCTACTTTTGTTTCTGAGGAATCTGTCAGTAAGGTATTCAAATTGGAGGTCAAGGAATTTGCACATCTGAATACTTAATTTTTCACGTTATTCATCTTAAAGTAGATTACAAAATTTTTAAACTCTATAAGATAATGTATTTAATTTAGTTCCAATCCAGTGTATTGGTATAGCTTCAATTTTTAACTCTTTATTCTTGTAAATTCTTATTATTTCAAAATTTCACCTATATTGAAATAGCTTTATGAATGCATCGCAAGTTTTAAATCAATTTCCAACACGCTTTCATATATCTCTTTGTTTTCTACAATTGTTAAAGTGTCTGCAAAACACATCTTTTTATAAAACTTATTGCATGATTTCATAACAATTCCTGGAAATGAAATTTCAAGGAAAAAGGAGATATTCATTTGAAACTTCTGTATACATTTACCAGTGTATCATTTACAAACTATGTATCACATTTTCTTTCAACTCACTATGTGACCATATAATTGTATCCACACTGAAATTACTACAATATATCACGTGTCTTTTTTCAAGATTATTGACACTTTTATTTTATACAGGTTTTGGAGCCATTGGGTCTTAACTCACATAATTTACACCTTGGAATATTTATCTTTTCAATCTGCATTTAATGCTTTCGTCCTGTCTTCTGCAGATAAATAATTTTCCCGTAAATTTTCCATTTACTTCTCTTCAATGCATATTTTCATAATATTTTTTAAACCAGAGTTTAAGAATTTTCTAATTCTTACTTTGGCTTAGTAGTTGTTCTATAGTTTTTCCTTAGTTATCACACTAAGTTTTACTAACATATTCAAATATTATTTTAGTTCTGAGCTAGTATTTCCAGAGTGTGACTGTCTTCTATACAAATGAACAGAAAACAATTTGCTTTTCAATTTCTTAGTAAAACTCAATTAGCTTGTTATAAGATTTGTTCCTTTAAAATATTCACTGTCTTCAGAGATTAGGGCAGGATCATCTCTCATTGTATGACCAGTCACTACAGCTAAACCCTAAGGTTGCTGTCACCATCATTGGAAAGGAAAGACAACAGTGACTTTTTGAAGAACTTTGACATCCTAGGAACTGTAGGGACACACCATAGTAACTACAGCAGATAATTCAAGTAAAGGGAAGGATACTCCTTTCAATCTTCCTACCCTCCTTAATTCATTACTCCTCAACCCAGTGAGTCCTGGGCTATCCACGGTAACATGCTCTTTCCTGCACCCTCTGGGCGGTAGCCCTTGTTCCAAAATATTCTTCACTTATTCCATTCATGAATAATCCTAGTTTTTAAGAGACAGTTTAAGAAAATAGCTTGCATCTTGTGAGGATTTTTATATTTTAAAAAAGTGCAAAGATAACTAATCTTGTCAATATTGTTACATATAAGTTGTCAAATTGGGTGATTTTAAAGCAGAGATACGTTTTTTTTTCTTTTTAAAGATGCAAGTGAAGGTGTGGCAGAGATAACTTCTCACTGCACATAAATCAACACTACTTTTATGTAAACTATAAAAAGTAGCATTCAAAAAATACAGCTCAGAAAGTTCTGTGGATCTTTATATAATAGTTCAAATAGTAACCACATTGATTTTGGTAAATCATGTCAAACTTGCTTCCCAGAGAAAAATGACATATAGATTTACCGAAGATGAAAGTGAATGAAATGGCCACTGTGCTTACTCTTCTGAGAGCTAATAAGAGCTTCACCTGATTCTTGAACAAGAGTCCTAATGGCTGATTCGATGGAGAGGATCTGTTAGGAAAGGTGTGTGTGGGGTCTACTTGGTTCTCAGCTTATGATTCCACTTACCCTGACTGGTGCTCTGGGAGGGCCTACAACTCTGAGTTGTTTCATCTCCAACACAACGAGAAGATTTTCAAACCAAGAACTTTGGTCCTCTTAATGCCTAGGAAATATTTTCTAGCTCTCTCTGTTGAAAGTAAAATATTGTTCAACTATTTCTTCCTCTTGCATTAAAATCGTTGATATTATGACTTCTCTGGAGAGAGGAAGAGGTTTTTACACTATTAAGATTTATAGTTTATTTATTTGCTAAACCTCAAACTAAATAATAAATAACTGGATCCTTGGTGACCCAACCTCAAATGTTAATGAGCTCCTTTGTAATGACCTTGGGCAAAAATCCTGAAAGAAGTAGCTGTGGGGACAGTGCCCTTAGAGACACAAAGATGCAACATTAGCAACAGGCACAGGTCAAGATATAACAGTAAAAAACAGGCGGTCAAGAAATAGTATGCCTTTCCTGCATTTCTTCCCTACCATCTATGGAAACCGAAAGATCACAGTTCTACCACCAGCTACTTTTTCTCAATCATTAAAAAAGATAACAAAACAGGAAAATGTTAGAAAACTCAAATAAAGTGATAATTCTTTTTAATATTCTAACGAAGTATAGGAATATTTAAAAATTAAAAATACTATTTCCATCTCCCCTTTTCGGCACTTCCTACGCTGTGGTCATATATGGATTCATGTAAAGATAGCTTTCTTTTAATTCATGTAAAGATAAATTTTCTTTTCACAATAAACTTAATTATGGATGCAGTTATCTATAGTTTTCACATCACAATTCTTATACTTTCTTTCACAATAAACACTGGTTTGGGTGTTCTCTGCTGCTTTTCATTTTCCACATTATTTGCTTGGATTAATCCTGTGCACTTTTTTAAAATTGTAGTACACACTCTACTAATTCCTCGAGATGTGGGTTGTAAATGTAACTTTTCTTTCACTTTAGATATTAGAGGGAGGGAGAAAGAGAGAGAGAGAACAAATAACACATAGGTCAAATAAGAAAGCAAACATCAAGAGGGTAGATTTAAACACATTATAGCAGTGATTACAGGGGAAAATCTATTAAAAGTTGTAAGACTAAAGAGAAACAAAAACCCAATTATGTGCTTTTTTTATAAGACACTCATAATAACAATTTTCTGTTTATAAGAGACATTTTATATAAGTACACGAAATGATTAAAAGGGTGAGAATTTTGGAAAGAAATATGCTGCAAACACTAATGAAAAGAAAGCTTTATTAATCATACTATTGTCAGACAAAGCCATCCTTAAGCATGAAGTGGTACTAAAAATTAAGAGGGACATTTCCAATGGCAAAAGGGTCAATGTAATAAAGAGCTGCAAGAATTATAAATTGTAAGGATCTTATAATATAGCTTCCAAGCATACAAAACCAAAATTCACCAAAGTGTAAGAAGAAATAAACATTCTTGGAGGTTTGAACACAATGTTTTCAGTAATGACAAGAGAAGAAAATAAAAAATGAGTCAGGATTGAGATGATGGGAATAATTTGACACTACAGATGTGCTAGAACACTAATCCCAGCGATTGCTGAATATACATTCTTTTCAAGGACACGTGACATTTGCTAAAAGAGTCCTCATGCAAGGCAATAACAAAAGTCTCAACAATTTCAAGGAATTGAAATATTACAGAATATAGTTTCTGATTCCAGTGGAATCAAAGGA
>NW_025793949.1:2887-3979 GCF_021613505.1 Equus quagga | reverse complement strand
TAAAAGGATACGTATAATCATAAAGTGAGGTTTGTTACAGAAATTCCAGGTTGATACAACCATTGAAAATCAACCCATGTAATCCACCACATTAGCAGAATAAAGGGAAGAAAATACAATCATCTCAATAAGGCAGAAAGATAGCATTTGTTAAAATACAATTCCTACTCATTAAAACTTCTCAGTAAACTTGGAATAGAAACAAAGTTTATTGTCTGATGAACGGAATGTTGAAAACGTCATACATTATTTTAAATATTGAAAATTTTTCTGTTGAATTTAGGTAAATTCATCCTGTTGGATGTCCACTCCCACCATTTCTACTTACCATTGTATTGAAGAGGCCAAAATAGAGCAATAAAGAAAAGATAAATAAATATAATAATCTGCCATTATTTACATATTATTTGATTGCATCTTGACATTTTTAAAAGACATCATGAGTAAATCATTAGAATTAATTACTAAATTTAATAATTAGTAATTACTAAATTTGGAAAGTTTCCTAAACGAAGTCACTACACAAAAACAATTGTACCTCTACATACTAGCAGCTATTTTATAAAAACGAAATGTAAGAAATCCATATAAAATAGCAATATATTATCAAATACTTAGGAATGAATCACCAAAATACTAAGTAATGTCTGTCAATAGTGCAAGGCCTCTACACACTTAAAACTCTTAAAGATTTTTTAAAGTAATTAAGGAAGACACAAATGGGAGTGGGCTATACCATCTTTTAATGGATTTGAATTCTCAACATCATAAAGACATTAATTTTCCCCAAAGAGGCCTCTAAGTTCAATGCAATCTTAAAATAGCTGGAGAATGTTTTACTTGTTTGCAGAAATGGCCAAGGTTTGTAGAGTTTTATGAAAAAACAAAGCACTGAGAAGAGCAAAGCAAACTTGAGGAAGTAGAACAAAGTTTTTGAATTACACTGCTCAACATGAAAACATTATAAAGCTACTATAAACAAAACAGCATAGTATTGATTCAAAGATAAACATATCAACAGAATTCAGTGATGAAACCTGAAAAAGATTCACTTGTGTAGCAACAGTTGATTGTGACAAGGTTGCCACTGAA
>NW_025793949.1:0-2877 GCF_021613505.1 Equus quagga | reverse complement strand
GCTTCTTAGTAGACATCCACCTACAGGAAGGCAATACATTTGGGGTCATATCATTTCATATATGTCAGTTCATATATGTCAGTTCATACATGAAACCCACTCTTTCATTGTTTCCACAAACTTCTAAGGAGAGTTGTCACTGTCTTTCTGCTCTGAAGTGTCACTGTAGTTCTTCATGGTGTTTGATGAATTGATCCTCTGCTGGTGCGTTTGTGGCAGTTACCATCTTTCTTATTTGAGTACAGCTGTGCCTCTGAGCCACTTCTGGTTGTATTTGAAAGCCTGCTCTTTCCACCCTCCACTGCCTCTGCTAAAGGCATCGTCAGTGCCCCCCTTGTGCAGCTTATGCCTCTGAGGTTGCTGGTGCCTTGCTGCTTAGGATGTCCCTCTAGTCTCAGGTGTCACCACCACGGTCACCAGGCTGTGAGCGCTTCTGCTGCTTCTGGGGTCCCCTGGGTCTCATGGCTGGCTCTCCATGGGCTCTCATGGGCTTGGATGCTGCTGCCCTGTGCACGACCTGTGCTGGTGCTCCCATGTTGTCTGCGGATGCTGGCTGCACTACTGCCAGGGCTGCTGGGTTCATGGGTGTTGCTGTCACTGCCAGGGGCTCAAGGTCCTGGGGATGTGTGTGCAGCCCCCCTTGCCAGTGGATCTGGTGTCAGGGTTGCTGCCACTAGGGGCTGGGTCACTCACTAGTTCTGTGGTTCCTGAAGCCCCTAGCTACAGGTTCCACCTGCCACCACTGGGAGGAAGCAAAGGCTAAGCTGGGAGAGTTTGTTGTCGCTGCTCCCTCCTGCAGCCTCTGGTGTCTGGAGTTAGCAGATGTGTTTTGAAACGTAGGTTAGGGTGAAATGCAGGAACTGAGCTGGGAAAACCCAAGTTTTGTACACTATCCCCACTGTTGGAAAGACTTGGCCACTTCCAGTGGAGGGGAGTTGCATGTGCTGGATCTGCTGGGTGACCAAAAGGGAGCAAGTCGCACCTAGAATTCCTAGGGAATTACCAGGGAAGAACATAACCTTGGAATGAATGCCCATATTTCTTTAAATCATTTTTGAGTTAATTTCAATTTGGCATCAATTTTAAGAGAGATTGGGGATGTACTGCTGAATTTACTCCTTTCCCTCACAATTTGTATACTAAATTTCTGTTATGAATTATTCTTTTCTGTTTTAAAACTTCACGGTTATTTCTATATATTCATAGTGCAATTATTTATTGCTAGCTAATGCATTGTATATTTCCCATTAAATATATTTCCCATTGTATATTTCCCTACCATTTTCATAATTAAGGTGTCTTTGTCAATACAATTATTTATTACTATTGCTGAAGACTACTTTATGTGTTAGTGTTTTAAATGATGCTTTAAAAAATATATGTATAGTTTTTTAAGGTTTTCCTTGAAGTCACATTGCTGTTATACTGGAGAGACTGTGTCGTATACTGGCATGGACATACACGTTGGAGGAAATGCTACTGGGTGCAAATAATATTTTTTAGCAATTACCAGTAACACATAGCTTTGCTAGATGTATTCAAACACATTTTGTAAGAAAACACATGCAAATCAAAAAAAAAAAACTTCTGAAAATACTAAAGATGCCTGGGAAGACTGAGGAATGGTAATGGGAAATGGATATAAAAGAAAAAAATTAAAAAGCAAAATAAGTGACTGGGAATACCTAATGACAATTAAAACATAGCAAAGGCTGAGAGAAATGCCGATCAACCCGCTACACATGAGAAGGAAATAGGAGTCATTAAATTCCAATTTTGCCACTCAAAACATTTACCTGGGAAGGTTGTTTTGAGAATTAGGAAATTTATTTCACGTGGAATAATTTTTTACTTTTATTTTTTTCAATTATTTTTTAATTGAGTTCATAATAGTTTACATCAATGTGAGATTTCAGTTGTACACTATTTCTTGACTGTCACCACATAACTGCTCCCATTCACCCCCTGTGCCCACCCCTCACCCCCTTCCCCTGGTCACCACTGAACTGTTTTCTTTGTCCATGTATTTGTTTATATTCCACATATGAGTGAAATCATCTGGTGTTTGACTTTCTCAGACTGGCTTATTTCGCTTAGCATAATTCCCTCTAGGTCTTTCCATGCCATTGCAAATGGGATGAATTTGTCTTTTTTTCTGGCTGAGTAGTATTCCATTGTAAATATATACCACATCTTCTTTATCCAATCATTGGTAGATGGGCACATGGGTTGCTTCCATGTCTTGGCTATTGTGAATAGTGCTGCAATGAACACAGGGGTGCATACGTTACTTTGGACTGTTGATTTTAAATTGTTTGGGTAGATACACAGTAGTGGGATAGCTGGGTCATATTGTAGTTCTATTTTTAGTTTTTTGAGGAATCTCCATACTGTTTTCCATAGTGGCTGTACCAGTTTGCATTCCCACCAGCAGTGTATGAGGATTCCCTTTGCTCCACATCTTCTCCAGCATTTGTTATTTTTAGTCTTAGTGATTATAGCCATTTTAACAGGCGTAAGGTGGTCTCTTAGTGTAGTTTTGATTTGCATTTCCCTGATGATGAGTGATGTTGAACATCTTTTCATGTGTTTATTGGCCATCTGTATATCTTCTTTGGGAAAATGTCTGTTCATCTCCTCTGCCCATTTTTTGATCGGGTTGTTTGTTTTTTTATTGTTCAGTTGTGTGAATTCCTTATATATTATGGAGATTACCCCTTGTCAGATATATGATTTGCAAATATTTCCTCCCAATTGGTGGGTTGTCTCTTTGTTTTGATTCTAGTTTCTTTCGCCTGGCAGCAGCTCTTTAGTCTGATGAATTCCCACTTGTTTATTTTTTCTTTCGTTTTCCTTGTCTGAGAGGACATGGTATTT
>NW_025793948.1:0-10936 GCF_021613505.1 Equus quagga | reverse complement strand
TCTGCTCTTCTTTAAGGACAGGTTCATGATTGCACACTCACGCACGCGCGGTCAGTTTGCCGTTTCACTGAGTGGTTCGCGCACTGGGCGTGTGTTCTCCTTTGGCTTTCTTTGTTGGGAGACTCCAGGGCCAGGATCCATGGGCTACAAGGATGTCTAGGCTGGCTGGTGTGTGCCTCGGGTATAGGGTCTTCAGCTGCTGGCCGTCTGGCCCTGCTTGGACCATTATGAGGGGAGCTCAGGTCCTGTCATGGAGGACCCAACACTAGTGGACAAACAGATGAGAAACCAGTCTGGTAGAGTGACCACTGTGGGTGGGAGGGGACATGAGTGGTAGCTGGCTGACTGGTGCGTATCTGCACTGAGAGTTCCCTCCACTCTGGCCCACATGCTTGGTCACCTGGGGAGCTTATTAAAGTGCAGATTCTGAGCCAGCCCCTCAGGGACTCTGATTCGGGGGGTCTGGGGCACTAGCCAGGCACTAAACTCCACTTGAGCAGCGTCACGGGAGATTGCAGAGGGCTGACCATAAACAGGTGCCTAAAGGGCAAAGGGATTTGAAACATCTACGATGAAGGAGATACCACACCTGAAGCAGAGACTGGGCACCCTGGACAAGCCACCCTTCTTGCTAGGCCTCGTCTGTGAACTGGAAGGACTGGACTTGGTGACTGACTTCCCATTGTTCTCCAGGCTGGGGCCCTGATGGCGGGGAAACTTCCCAGGGGATAGGGTGTTCCAGGGCTGGACCTGGTGGAGGCCATGGCTGCTAAATGTCCCGCAAAGCGCAGGACGGGCACAGAGAGCGAAGAACTGACTGCCCCTGGGCTAGAGAAGCCAGGGCAGATGCACCGTGTGGGAGCTGCAGGCTTCTGAGGCTGTCCTGATTCTGGAAGAGCAGGTGAGGGGCCCACGTGGATCTCAGCACTGAGGGACTGCTAACCCCAGCCGATGCTCTGCTTGCCAACCATGGCCGTTCTTACAGCGTGAACTCTGAGAGCGCGTTCACAGTGGAGGGGACGCAGCAGCCTCCTTCCCGTGTGTTCCCCTCTCTTCACCAAGTGGCAGGCATGTTCTTTGGGGTGGGAACTAAACTCCTCTCAGGGATTGGGCCTGATTTGTCCAAAAGTAATCCTATCTCAGTTATGCCAGTCATTGGCTCAAGAATCTGGCAATCTAGCCAATTCTGGCCAATGAGAGGGCAGGAGAGGTATGGTGGAAATTTCTGGAAAAGTTATTCTTTGACCCATAAGAAAGAGCCACAGGGAATCTTTCTCTCTCTTACCTGATGTAGAGGAGGCAGAATGACAGCTTGATTGCTACCCGCTGCCATATCACAGTCACGGTGGGGACAATGGAGAGGGGAGAAAAGGTGAGAAACTGGCCTTAAGATGAGGCAGAGCAGGGAGAAGGGAAGAACAGAGTCCATGGTGACATCACTGACAGGAGCTTAGGTCGACATTTTTCAGACAGAGCTTTTGGTTGCAATGATACCCTTGGATGTGACCCGTCAGCACCTGGGTCAGTCATTTTAAAGCATCACGTTATGAATAAAGAACGCTCTACAAAGCAAAGATTGGCACTTCAGCCAGCATCTGTTGTCAATCTTTTTTTTTCTTCTTCTCCCCAAAGCCTCCCAGTACATAGTTGTATATTCTAGCTGTAGGTCCTTCTAGGTGTGCCATGTGGGATGCCGACTCAGTATGGCTTGATGAAAGGTGCTAGGTCGGCGCCCAGGAGTTGAGCTCACCAAACCCTTGGCCATCAAGTGGAGCGCGGGAACTTAACCACTCGGCCACAGGGCGGGCCCCACATAACATTCTAATGATCCATTCTCTTTAGCAAACTCTAGGAAAATGCATGCAATATGCCAGATAATGTTCTGCAGGTCGCAGGCCGCTTCCTTTGATTCCCCGTGCTTATCAGATCATGTAAAAAGAAATCCAGAATCATCCTCAGAAATACATAGATCGTCACAGTGACATATACAAACACTCATATTAAAGTCCGGCGCCAGACCTAAATGTTCACCTGTTCAGAGTCACAGGCTTGAATCAGTTCCCACGTACATAAACAGCCACATGGCCAAGTGCACCTTTCTGGAGGTGAGTGCGCACCACAACCGCAGCGCTAAGTGATACTCACCCTTGGAACGAGATGGGCAGCCTTGCACACGACGTTCACACTGCCCCGACACGCGCGGCCCCCTGAAGCCCTGACAGTGGTGACAGTGGTGACAGCAGTCATGGGCCTCGCGCACCAGCCCAAGCGGGGACTGCAGCTTCTGCCCGGGCCAGAGACAGATCTAGGACCTCGGCACAGCGGCGCGGACCAATCACAGCGCGTCGCCGGCCCCACAGCCAATGGGGATGCGAGGCGGCGGACCAATGAGAGTGCGGGCAGTGGAAGAAACAGTTACCAAGTTGTCAGAAGGCGACACAAAAAGCGGGGGAGAGTGGGGGGAGGAGAGGGACTGACCTTCTCACCTTGCCAGGTGGCTCCTTTTCAAGTGCAAGCCAAGTGGGATAGGAAGGGGATACCTGTGGCACCTCAAGTGTCCCACATGGCCTGTATGTGCCCAGGAATGACTAAATGGATGTCCTCCACAGTTCCACTCACCTGACATTGAGCTCCAGTTTCCTGATCCCTCCAGCGGGCCTATGACACTTGCCTTATGGGGTTATCCTGGGGCTTAGAGAAGACCCCTTAAATACAGGGTCCAGAACACGGGCTCGTGTCTCAGGGGAAAGGATGAAAAGACGTCGGTGTAGAGGAAATAAAGAGATGCATAAAGGCGGACAGGGGATGATGTTTTAAATAAGGGAAGAAGGAATGGGGGGTAGGGCATAAGAGGGATTGCAAAGAAGAGATCTCGGATTTTAAAAAAAAGCTTGGATTAAAATTATCAAGAAGAAAAGGGAAAAAATGCTCACTCTTTGGGACAATAGGAAGCAGACGTTGTTCTAGCTTGGAGGAAAAAATTCTCTTTTCCCCAAAAATACAGATATACTCTTGTCTGTAGGCCCCTTTTTGCTTGAATCCCTGCACCCCTAAATATTTCATGATGGTCGTGATTCCGCTGCATCAGTTCCACACTAGGAGCAGCAGCCAGATGGGCGCCCCCTTGCTGCTCTGTGACCTGGGGCAGGGGTTAAACAGAGGTCACAGGGCCAGAAGAAGCAACGTGGGCTTGGGGATACAGGGATTTGGATTCTGACCTAGGATGCACCTTGCACTGACTGTGAGGACCGTAAATGAGCCCTAGAGAAAGCATGAAAATAGGGTACCCGGCTTGAGTGGACACTCCCGAAATTCAACTTCGGTGAGTGGCAGACTCATCTTTTAAAGGATTTTGGTGGAACATTAAACTGAACACTGTGTTACGTATAAAAAAAACTGTCGCTTAGAAAGCACCCAGTAAGAGTCAATTTTCCTTCTCCCTTTCATGTAAATGTAAAATGTTCATTTCACTGCAAAGTTCTGCCCCAGTCAAGGCACTGTTCCTTCTGGCTCTCAGGTAGCCTCTGATCCAGGGTCTCTGGGGGCCGCTGAAGAGCTGCTTTCTCCCTCTCTCCCCCCTACTCCTAGGTTTCTCCCCCCTGGCCCTACTCCTTGCCTCCCACCACCAGCCCCACTCACAGCATTGCTGGGACCCCCTGGGAGCAGAGGGTATTCGGGAGTCTGTGCACCTCTGTCTTGGAGAGCCTTACCACTGCATCGAGAGGACACACAGAGGTTCTGAAACCTACCTGCCCCAGGCTTTCATCTTAGTCACACCCCCCACTGCACCCCTCAACCACTACACACATATGCCTGCCTGGATGCATCTCACTGGGGAGCAGATCTGCGCTCAGAAGAAACACAGTCCCAGGTGGGATGTTACTAAGAGGCTTATTTACCTGCAGGGTGAACCCTGGGACCTCCTGATGGCGTCTCACCAGCTTTGGATACATCAGAGTTCTCCCTGGCAACATCCACACACACCATCACATGACGACCCTGACGCCTCCCTCCCAGTAGCATAGATTCTGCCCTGAGATACCCCCTCCACAATAGCATAGATTCTGCCCTGAGATACCCCCTCCACAATAGCATAGATCCTGCCCTGAGATACCTCGTCCACAATAGCATAGATGCTGCCCTGAGATACCCCGTCCACAACAGTATAGATCCTGCCCTGAGATACCCCCCGACACACACACAGCAGCATGGATCCTGCCCCGAATCACCCCCCTCCCTTCACCTGTTCATGAGCATTCCGTCCCCCTAGATCCAGCTCAGCACCAGTCCCACCAGGGAGCTTTCTAAGATCCCTGAATTAAGGCCAAACCAGGCATTCTGTACCATGTTCTGTGCTCCTCAGCTCTGGCTTTCTGGTTGGAGGAACAGCCTTTTGCACTTGTTCTTCATTGTGGGTTTCTACCCATTTCATGTGAAAAAGGGAAGAGGCATCAGGATCTCTCATCTTTTTATCCTCCACACAAAATGGGAGTGATGGCTCATGTACTGAATATCTACTGTGTCCCTAATCCTCATGCACAACCCTGTGAAGGGTCTTGTCTCCATCTGCAGATGAGGAAGCCAGACTCAGAGAAGGGTGGTGACTTGCCTAAGGTCCAAACACCAAAGGTTCTCTCTGGTCCTCTGCTCTCCCTGCCTCCTTGGATGGCATTTAGTTCAATGAATATCAACGATCTTAGGTCAGAGAGAAATTTGCATGATTTGTAAGTTTCAGAACAAAAGAACCTCAGCCTTGAACTGAGCTCTGTGGACAGTGGCTCCTAAGGTAGGATGAGACAGGCAGCGGTCAACAGAGGGGCATACTCTCTGACCCAAGTTAGGGGCTCCCAACACCTCTGCCAAGAGGAGACACAGATGCAATCCTAGGTGGGCTTTTGCCCACCATCTGCTTTGCACAGGGCCAGCCTTTGGCTTCCAGGGAAGCCTGTGAATATAGTACGCTCCTTTGTGGGGAGCAGGCATTGCTAGGTCAGTATGGTTGGGCACTTTCTGCTGTAGGAGGGCAGGCAAATGACCCCCAACGACATGTCCTAGGATAAGAGTTCTCACCTTCTCCTGAGCTCCAGAGTAAAGCTCCCAAATGTTCAGGACCTGTCATCACAACTCAGCACCAACGTCCAAGGGACTTCCTTCCAGGGTTTCTGTTTTATGGGTTTAATGTATACGAAAGTGCTTTGAAATGTGGAATGAGCTATACAAATACTGATAAAGTTGAGGCTTGAAACTATAAAACTCCTAGAAGAAAATATAGGGGGAAATCTTCATAATGTTGGTTTTGGCAATCATTTCATGGGTATGAGACCAAAAGCGCAAGCAATGAAAGCAAAACAGACAAGTGAGACTACATCAAACTGAAAGTTTTCCACACAACAGAGGAAACAATCAACAGAGGGAAAGAGCAACCTGTGGAATGGGAGACAATATTTTTATATCTGATAACGGGTTAATACCCCAAATATACAAGGAACTCCTACCACTCAATTACAAAAAACTAATCTGACTTAAAAATTGGCAAAGAACTTGAAAAGACATTTCTCCAAAGAAGATATACAAATGGCCAAAAGGTATGTGAAAAGGTGTTCAACATCACTAATAATCAGGGAAACACAAACCAAAACTACAATGAGACATCACCTTACACCTATTTTGATTGCTATTATATAATAATAATAATAATAACAAAGCCCAGAAAATAACAAGTGTTGGTGTGGATGTAGAGAAATTGGAACCCTGTACACTGTTTATGGGAATGTTAAATGGCATAACTGCTATGGAAAATAGCATGGATGTTTCTCAAAAAACTAAAAATAGAACTACCATATGATCCAGCAATCCTCCTTCTGGGTGTTTATCCAAAAGAATTGAAAGCAAGATCTCAAAGAGTTATTTGCACTCCCATGTTCATTATAACTTTACTCACAATAGCCAAGAGGTGGAAACAACCTAAATGTCCATCAGTGGATGAATGGATAAAGAAAATGTTGTATATACACACAATGGAATATTGTTCAGTCATAAAAAGGAGGAAATTCTGTCATAGTCCACTACATGGATAAACTTTGAGGACATTATGCTAAGTGAAATAAGCCAGTCACAGAATGACAAATACTGCATGATTCTACTCATATGAGGTATCTACAGTAGTCAAACTCATAGAAACAGAGAATAAAATGGTGGTTTCCAGGTGCTGGGGGGAGTGGCCAGGGAGAAATGGGGGGTTACTGTCCAATGAGTACAGAGGTTCAGTCATGTAAGATGAAAAAGTTCTAGACATCTGTTGTACAACATTGTGCTTATAGTCAACAATACTGTACTGTAAAATTACAAATTTGTTAAGGGTAGATCTTTTCTTACGTATTTTTTACCACAACAACAAAAAAAGAAAGTTGAAGCTAAGCGATTTACTCAAAATTCAAAAGCTACTCAATGGTGTCTTAACATGAGATTTTCCCCATTATTATAGTGTCACTCATGAAACTTTGTGGTTAATGTAGTCTTTACTCATTCAAAAAATATTTACTGCATGTTCGCTGGGTGCTAAATGTTGTTTTAGGTGCTGGAGGTGCATTCATTAACATAACAGACATAAATGTTGATCTTTGTTGCATTTTAATTCTAGTGCTGGGGAGATTAAGAAAATAAGATAAATGCATTTATAGTGCATTAGAAGGTGACAGATTAGCCCCGTGTCCCAGCTAGCCAAGACACCCCCTTGCACCTCCCGACCAAGGTTTCAACAGACCTCAGCAAAATGCCATGTCAAATGGAACATATCATGGAAACCATGATGTTCAGATTTCACAAATTTGCTAGGGATAAAGGCTATTTAACAAAGGACTCCTGAGAGTATTCATGGAATAGGAGATCTCTGGATTTTTTGAAAATCAAAAAGACCCTCCAGCCGTGGACAAAATAATGAAGGACCTGGACCAGTGCTGAGATGGGAAAGTGGGCTTCAGAGCCTCTTTTTGCTAATTGCTGGGCTCACCATTGCGTGCATGACTATTCCATAGTACACGTGGAGCAGAAGGGAAAGAGGTAGGCAGAATTGAGCAATTACTCCCACTAAGATAAGTTCTCCCAAAGGGTCGCTGAAGGAATCTGCCCCATGGTTTCCCCAGCATAAGGACTTCAGGAGCAGATCAAGACCCTTAGAAAAGTATAAATGAAATCCAACTCCCCTTCAGCAAGCAGAGAAAGAAGTCAATTAAAGCCAGATAAGTTTTTGATTTTTATATTGCTCTTGACCTCTATAAACAAATTCCTTTTTTAGTTTTTTTTAAAAAAAGAAGGTGATAAGCACTAAGGAGAAAAATAAAGCAGGGAGGGAGAAAGGGTGTACAGGGGACGGGGTCCATTTTAAATAGGGTGGTCAGGGAAGATGCTCAGAAATGATGAGATTTGAGACACAAGTTGAAGGGGGCCAAGGAGCAAGCCATGCATATATGATGTGGGAGAATGCTCTGGGTGGAGGGCACAGCCAATGCAAAAGCCCTGGGAGTGTGCCTAGTGCAAAGCAAGGTGTCCCTGTGGCTGGAGCAGAGTGAGGGAGTAGAAGGAGGAGAATAGTGAGAGGTGAGGTTAGAGGGGCAATGGGGAGGGGTGCAGGGTTTTCATGGGACCACTCTGGCTGCTGCCTTGAGAACAGACAGCGAGGGGGCAGGGGTGGAAGTGGGGAGACCAGTTAAGCCATTACAATAGTACAGGTGAGAAAATATGGGAGCTGGTGGTGGAGAAGGTTAGAAATCGCTGGATACTGGAGGCAAAGCCAACAGACTATCCTGATGCATTGACTAGGGAGGGGCACCACAGAAAAAGGAGAGTCAAGGGTGACTCCCAGGTTTTGAGCCTGGAGAACTGGAAGGATGAAATGAAAGGATGGGCAAGACCATGGGTCAGGTGAGTTCAGTTCTTGCAAATCAATCATTGGTCAACTCCTCGATTAATTTTCTTTATAAAACTAATTTTAATTACACAAACAATACACACTCCCATTGTAAAAATGAAAGGACTTTACCCCACCCTGGTCTTCTTTCAACCTTTACAGAATTAACTACCATTGTTAGTTTGGTATGAATGCTTCCAGATCCTTTGCTAGATGTTTACATACCTACAGATATTCTCTTGGAAAATATAGTTTTATTTTATGAGTTTTTGGAGCAAAAAAAATTTACATAAGTGTATCACTCTGAAACTTGATATTTTCATGCAATAATATGAGTTGGGAATAAGCTCATATTTGTATGTAGGGATCTACCTCATTTTCACTGCTGTGTAGTATTCCATATATTAGACAACTGTAAAGGAAAGGTGAATTCATTTGAAAGTGAAGAAACTTTTTGCAAAGTGTAACAGTCAGGATTCTCCAGAGAAGTAGAATATATATATTCTGAGATTAAATATATATATATATATATATACACATATATATATATATACACATATATATATACATATACACACACACACATAGAGAGAGAGAGGGAAGCTGCCCTAGCTACTGCAGAAGGTGGAAGCAGGATTGCAGAGGCAAGGAACTGTTTTTAGGAAGTGTGGCAATAGAGATGGGACTCCCCCATTCTGTCCTCCACTTGATGTTTGTGAAGGCAGTATTACTTATTAACCTGGGAGACTTGAATTGTTCCAGCAGTGAAAGTGAATGATTTTATAGACTCATAAATCTATGGACCTACTGCTGGCAATGTAACTCCATTATTGGCGGTTTACTGCCCTGTGCAAACGGGGACGTCGCCACCTCTTAGGCTGGAAGGCAGAGGGGCTGGAGAGAGGCAGGTTCTCATTCTCACCTGAGCTAGCCCTGATGAACATGATCACAGTGTCCTGAGAGAAGGTGGCTCACTTTCAGTCTCTGGAACGTGTTACCTTGAAACAGACAGACCAAGGTTCCCAGCAGGTGCCTGATACCAGCATGAGGCCCGTGGACTGTAAGAGCTGGAAGGACCTCAGGCTCCCTCTCATCCAAGGTCTTTATGTTGCAGATGAGGAACCTGGGAGCCAGAGAAGTGACACAACTCGATAATCAGAGTTGAGTAGTGAGGTCGTATATTTGGTTCCAAAAACGGAATTGTATAAGCACAGGATTGGGAATTTCTATTCAGCAGCAGTTTATATTTAAAAGTGTTGGGGGGTTACTTGATAAAAGTTTTATGTGACTCAGCACTAAGATATGTTTTTTTTTTTTTTATTAATGTTATGATAGATTACAACCTTGTGAGATTTCAGTTGTACATTTTTGTTAGTCATGTTGCGGGTACAACACTTCCCCCTTTGTGCCCTCCCCCAACCCCCCCTTTTCCCTGGTAACCACCGATCAGATCTCCTTGTCAATATACTAACTTCCACCTATGAGTGGAGTCATATAGAGTTCGTCTTTCTCTGACTGGCTTATTTCGCTTAACATAATACCCTCGAGGTCCATCCACGTTGCTGTGAATGGGCCAATTTTGTCTTTTTTTATGGCTGAGTAGTATTCCATTGTGTATATATACCATATCTTCTTTATGCAGTCATCAGTTTCTGGGCATGTAGGTTGGTTCCACGTCTTGGCTATTGTAAATAATGCTGCGATGAACATAGGGGTGCAAAGGACTCTTGGGATTTCTGATTTCAGGTTCTTAGGATAGATACCCAGTAATGGGATGGCTGGGTCATAGGGTATTTCTATTTTTAACTTTTTGAGAAATCTCCATACTGTTTTCCATAGTGGCTGTACCAGTTTGCATTCCCACCAACAGTGTATGAGGGTTCCTTTTTCTCCACAACCTCTCCAACATTTGTCGCTCTTGGTTTTGGATGTTTTTGCCAATCTAACGGGTGTAAGGTGATATCTTAGTGTAGTTTTGATTTGCATTTCCCTGATGATTAGCGATGATGAACATCTTTTCATGTGTCTATTGGCCATATTCATATCTTCTTTTGAGAAATGTCTGTTCATGTCCTCTGCCCATTTTTTGATCGGGTTGTTTGTTTTTTTGTTGTTAAGCAGTGTGAGTTCTTTGTATATTATGGAGATTAACCCTTTGTCGGATAAGTGGCTTGTAAATATTTTTTCCCAATTAGTGAGCTGTTTTTTTGTTTCAATTCTGTTTTCCCTTGCCTTGAAGAAGCTCTTTAGTCTGATGAAGTCCCATTTGTTTATTCTTTCTATTGTTTCCCTCAACTGAGGAGTTACAGTGTCCGAAAAGATTCTTTTGAAACTGATGTCAAAGAGTGTACTGCCTATATTCTCTTCCAAAAGACTTATTGTCTCAGGCCTAATCTTTAGGTCTTTGATCCATTTTGAGTTTATTTTGGTGTGTGGTGAAAAAGAATGGTCGATTTTCAGTCTTTTGCATGTGGCTGTCCAGTTTTCCCAGCACCATTTGTTGAAGAGACTTTCTTTTCTCCATTGTAGGCCCTCTGCTCCTTTGTCGAAGATTAGCTGTCCATAGATGTGTGGTTTTATCTCTGAGCTTTCAAATCTTTTCCATTGATCTGTGGACCTGTTTTTGTACCAGTACCATGCTGTTTTGATCACTGTAGCTTTGCAGTATGTTTTGAAATCGGGGATTGTGATTCCGCCGGCTTTGTTTTTCTTGCTCAGGATTGCTTTAGCAATTCGTGGTCTATTGTTGCCCCATATGAATTTTAGGATTCTTTGTTCAATTTCTGTGCAGATTGTTCTTGGGATTCTGATTGGGATAGCATTGAATCTGTAGATTGCTTTAGGTAGTATGGACATTTTAAGTATGTTTATTCTTCCAATCCATGTGCATGGAATGTCTTTCCATCTCTTTATGTCTTCGTCAATTTCTTTCAAGAAAGTCTTGTAGTTTTCATTGTATAGATCCTTCACTTCCTTGGTTAAGTTTATCCCAAGGTATTTTATTCTTTTCGTTGCGATTGTGAATGGGAT